>NC_066585.1:429402746-429707427 GCF_024323335.1 Lathyrus oleraceus | reverse complement strand
ATCAATTTAGACTCAAAGTTTACATCATTTGGATTTTCTATGATAAAGTTATGGGCATTTGAAGTTGGGTACTTTTTCAAATTCAATGAATTAGGTCCAATATGACCTATAATGTTTTGTATTATCACATGTATTTATTTTAGGATTATGAAATTTTGTCCAACATAAAATTTTAAGTAAACATCTCAATATTTCTAATTCATTTGGTCTCACCTCAAAATCATAAAAACTAAGGAAGTTAGGCTCTTGGTAAGTTGACCAAAAATTAGGGTTTCAGTCAAAATGACCTATAATGTTTTGCAATGAATGATAACCTTCCAAGTTTCAAATGGAATTTTGATAAACCTGAAAGTTGTTTATATGGTTCTTAAGAACATTGTTTATCTTGGGGTAATCTTAATTTGGTAAACACATCAAAAGTTATACCTCAATGGTGCTCAGCTTAGTCAGATGACTTAACTGGTCAACTTCTCAAGGCCAAACTTCCAATCTTGATGAATAAATGATTGAGGATTTTCAAATAGGATCATATATGCATAAAATGATGAATGAAAGGACTTACATTGATTAAATTTGATCAAAGGTTGAGATTGCTTCAAGGGCAAGGCACACTCAAAGCATAATGAAATTAGGGTTTCCTTGGGAAACAATCCTCAAGCCCTTTGGGTTATCTTGATCAAATTGGCAAATTGAAATACTTGGGAGACATATATGATGATTAGGTACTTTGTGGACCATTGTCATGCTTTTCCTCACCTTCATCTGGCCATTTCATTGGGCTAAGGAGCCTCCTAGGAGCATTGGAGCACATGATCACTTGAGCTTCAAAACAAAAAGAGTTAGTGACATATTTTTGTGCTTTTGGTTAGTAATCAAATAAGAAAAGCAATAATATACAATACAAGCATGCTTGTTGATCTCAAAACACTCAAACAAGTCCCAACCCTAGGGTTAAGGAGCCAAACATACTATGATCCTTGAGGCAATGAAGGCATACACATGGTGATGGTGGTGGAAACCACCATCTTCTCCGGTGAACCAACAACCTCCGGCCACCAGTTGCAGAGAAAAAAAATTAACAAAAATTGAAAGTAAGGACATGAAATTGAAACTCATGTGATGGAGATCAACACTATATCCATGGATCTTCCTCACTCTTCCTATATTGAGAGAAATGTGAAGTGGAAGATCATGGTGTTCAAACTAAAAGTGCACGAACTGGAAAATTGAAACCACCATTAGCTTGCATCAAGTGTGAGACTTCAGAAAACCACACAAACAAGAGAAAGCTACATTGAATTGCAAGTTCTAGATCCAAAAAATTTAAAGGTATACTCTGAATTAAAGCTCTTTAAGCCACGAAACCTTCAAGATCTTGACTCCTCTTTACTCTAGGGATGTAGTGGAGATGATAGGCTAAGGATTTGAGCTTTGAAAATCAACTAATGATGTTAAATTTCAAGCTTGAAAGTGAGAAAAGTTTTTGGAAAATTCCTTTGGTATGGCTATGGTTTCAATGATGCAACGTTTTAGATCTCCAAAAGGTTGATAGATGAATGAGAAGGACTGTTTATTTATAGCTGAAATTGGTTGTGCATCATGCTTCCCTCGTGTGCATGGCAATTGAAATTGGATATGCATGGGCCTGTACAGGCGCATGTGAGGCCTAATGATGGGTGTAAAACCATGCTGAGTTCATTTGAAATGGATTTGGACGTGTACATGAAGTGGAATTAGCTTGCATACCAAGTTATAGCAAGAAATGCCAAAATGCACATAAATGAAGAGTTCTTCGAAACTCACACATGGTAAGTCCAAAAAAGTAATGTGAGTAATGGTTGGAAATCCCTTGAAATAAGGAATAAAAGTTATGTTGGGAAAAATTTTATTTGGAATTTGGAAATTAATGAAAAATGGCTGTGAAAATTTAGTTACAAAACATGTTTAAGTCACCTTTGAAATTTTTCACCAAAAGTAAGCCTAATCAAACCCCTCTTTTTTCATCATGCAAGATTCAAATGGAAAAACCTCCAACATAAAAGTTGTAGATATTTTCAATATGATCAATTTAAACTCAAAGTTTGCATCATTTGGATTTTCTATGATAATGTTATGGGCATTTGAAGTTGGGTACTTTTTCAAATTCAATGAATTAGGTCCAATATGACCTATAATGTTTTGTATTATCACATGTATTTTTTTTAGGATTATGAAATTTTATCCAACATAACATTTTAAGTAGACATCTTAATATTTCCAATTCATTTGGTATGACCTCAAAATCATACAAATTAAGGAAGTTATGCCCTTGGTAAGTTGACCCACAATTAGGGTTTCAGTCAAAATGACCTATAATGTTTTGCAATGAATTATGACCTTCCAAGTTTTAAATGGATTTTTGATGAACATGAAAGTTGTTCATATGGTTCTTAAGAACATGTTTTCTCTAGGGATCATCTTCATTTGACAAACACATAAAAATGTACATCTCAGTGGGCCTCAGTTTAGGTAGATGACTTGACTGGTTAACTTTTCAAGGCCAAACTTCCAATATTGATGAATAAATGATTGAGGGGGTGTCACATAGGCTCATATATGCATAAAATGATGAATTAAATAAACTTCCCTTAGTTAAATTTGATCATAGGTTGAGGTTGCTTCATGAGCAAGGCACGGTCAGGGCATAGTTGAATTAGGGTTTCCTTGGGAAACAATCCTCAAGCCCTTTGGGTTATCTTGATCAAATTGGAAAATTGAGATACTTGGAAGACATATATGATGATTAGGATCTTTGTGGACCATTGTCATGCTTTTTCTCATCTTCATCTAGCCATTTCCTTGGGCTTAGGAGCCTCCTAGGAGCATTGGAGCACATGATCACTTGAGCTTCAAAACAAAAGAGTTAGTGACATATTTTTGTGCTTTTGGTTAGTAATCAAAAATAAGGAAAGCAATAATATACAATACAAGCATGCTTGGTGGTTTCAAACCACTCACACAATTCCCAACCTTACGGTTAAGGAACCAAACATGCTATGATCCTTGAGGCAATGCACTGAGCAATGATATGATGCCATGAGGGATCTTAGGGTCAAAATTAAGGTCTTACACTTACTCCGCTGGGAACTTCTGCTCATGCTGGGAAGAGACAAAATCCTCGTGAGTAGAATAGCATATCAACTTTTATCAATCTATAAGGGATTTTAGGTCAGTCCACACAAGGGATGACAACCATATAATTGATAAGTGCATTGCCTCAAGAGAAAGGGGTTGCCCCTATTGAAATGCAGGCAGATGAACGATAGCCATGCAAAGAAAATGGCAGAATCTCATGCCAATCTTTGTACGTAACAACTATCTTATGAATAATCTTCTTGATGTTCTTGTTAGCAACTTCAACAGCCCCATTCATCTTAGGTCTATAGGGAGAAGAATTATGATGTGCAATCTTGAACTCGCTACTCATCTCTTTCATCATCTTATTGTTCAAGTTAGATCCATTATCAGTAATGATCTTGTTTGACACACCATATCAGCATATGAGTTGATTCTTGATAAACTTCACAACCACCTTCCTGGTCACATTTGCATACAATGTCGCTTCAACCCACTTGGTGAAGTAATCAATAGCTACGAGAATAAAACGGTGACCATTCGACACCTTAGGTTCAATCATGCCAATCATGTCAATTCCCCACATGGAGAAAGGCCATGGTAAAGAAATAACATTCAGAAGTGTCGGGGGAATATGAATCTTATCCGCATAAATCTGACACTTGTGGCATCTCTTCACATACTTGTAGCAACCGGACTCCATTGTCAGCCAATAGTAGCCTGCTCTCAACATTTTTTTCGCCCTAGCATTGCCATTGGAATAAGTACCAAATGAACCTTCATGGACTTCAGTCATCAAAATGTCTTCTTCGTGTCTATCCATGCATCTGAGCAGAACCATGTCAAAATTCCTCTTGTAAAGCACATCACCAATAAGGTAGAAACTGCCAGATAATCTCATCAAAGTCTTCTTGTCCTTAATAGATGCCTCGGGCGGGTAAGTTTGACTTTGGAGAAAACACTTGATATCATAATACCATGGCTTATCATTTTTCACTTCCTCAACTGAAAACACATGAGTTGGTCTATCCAAGCGCATCATAGTAATATTTGGAACTTAATTCCAATAATTGACAACAATAATTGAAGCAAGCGTATCGAGAGCATCCGCCATCTGATTCTCATCTCGAGGAATATGATGAAAGTCAACCTTAGTAAAGAAAGTTGAAATCCTCCTCGCATATTCTCTGTATGGGATGAGGCCAGGCTGATTCGTCACCCATTCACCTGTTATCTAATTAACAATAAGGGCCGAATCACCATAAACAACAAGATGTTTGATCCTTAGATCAATACATTCCTCCAAACCCATAATACAAGCCTCATACTCCTCCATATTATTCGTGCATTTGAAAGTTAGCCTTGCCGTAAAAGGAAAATGTGTGTCTTGAGGAGTAATAATCACTTCCCCAATACCATTTCCATACTAATTAACAGCACCATCGAACACCATACCCTATCGGGAACCAGGCTCTGGCCCTTCATCGAGCGTAGGCTCATCACAATCTTTCACCTTCAAATACAGAATCTCCTCATCAGGGAAGTCGTATTGCACGGACTGATAATCCTCAATTGGTTGATGCGCCAAATGGTCAGCCAAGATACTACCTTTAATAGCTTTTTGAGCTCGATACTCAATATCATACTCAGATAACAACATCTGCCAACGGGCAATTCTCCCAGTTAAAGCAGGCTTCTCAAAGATATACTTGATTGGATCCATTTTGGATATCAACCAAGTTGTATGATTCAACATTACGGGCGTAAGCGCTTAGCAGCCCAAGCCAAAGCATAACATGTCTTCTCAAGCATTGAGTACCGAGACTCACAGTCAGTGAACTTCTTACTTAAGTAGTATATCGCGTACTCTTTATTTCCTGATTCATCTTGCTGACCAAGGACACAACCCATGGAATCATCAAGCACAGTTAAGTACATAACCAATGGTGTCGCATCCGCGAAAAACAACCGGCAGGAAAAGACACAGAGCCGCCACTATGCGTTATTTATCCCAAAGGAGGGAAAGGAAACGCTCGAAGTAAACCTAAGAAAGGAAAGGAATGGTCTTACGACCAGATATTGCTAGGATCGGGAGTCGGTTACGCAAGGGGAAGGTATTAGCACCCCTCACGTCTGTCGTACTCGACGGGATCCACGCTCAAAAGAATAGAAAAAGGTTGCTAAGAAACTGCTCAAAGAATGCACGCACCAAGCTGGAATAAAACACAGGATGAAAGAAGACGGAGAAAGCGAACTCGGCAGGATGTCGCATCCTGGGCCTACGTAGTTTGTCAGACACAAACATCAGAGTCGACATAGTTCGGGGAAATGGGGAACGTGCTCGCTAGGACGTCGCATCCTATGCATACGTATCTTCTCTAACCAGAGTAAGAATCAGAGCACTCGTAGCTCGGCTAACGCTCGCCGAAACAAAACACTGAAAGGAGACGCTAAGACGTCAAACGAAACACACCACAGGAAACGGAATGCCAATCAATGGGCTTACGTCCACCTCCAAACAAAGGAACGCAAACGGGAAACCGAATGCCAATAACTGGACTTACATCAGACTCCGAACAAACGACAAACAAATGGGAAACCGAATGCCAATTGCTGGACTTACATCAGACTCCAAACACTCACACAAGCAAACGGGAAACCGAATGCCAACAGATGGACTTACATCAGACTCCGAACATGCACACAAGAGGGTGGAAAAAGAAAAAAGGGTGCAAGGGTGGTGAACACACACTAAACAAAACAAAAAGGTTGCCTAGAGAGATCAGCTCAATCTCCTGCCTACGTACCTCATCTGGTATGAGGATCAGGGCGACGTAGTTCCCCTTAACAGGGAAAAACTTTCCTAACCAGAGACTAGGGAGATAACGAACTAATAGGGAGACTACGGCTCGAGCCTAGAAGTTGTCATGCAAACGATCCCTAAGTTGAGGTCTCTAATCAGAACCTAACTCGCACAGGAAGCAAGCTAATCAAAGCTACAAGTAAACAAGCACAGGTGAACAGGTATCACACACTATATGCAAACAAGTGGCTCATACAAGGCTGGGCTTTAGTCAAGGGGTCATATCAACCTCGACAAACCAGCCAACACTGTAGGGGTGTAAGGAAACTCTTAACCACTGACATTGACCATCAGGGTGAGCAGATGAAGGGTAATGAGGATAAGACCTCATAGCTCTTAACCCAGGCCTGGGTGAGCTTGAATCAATGAAAACATGGGGATCCAGAATGGGGGATCCTACTCCACTTGACTGACTCTATAATGAACGACTCAACGATTAACAGGGGATTGATTGCTAATCCCTTCTATCTGTCAAATGCCTCTTCACTTAGGAGGACTTAACAAGTACATGGCACAAATATAAACAATCACAGTCATTGCCTCCTAAGGAGGACTTCAGCCAAATGCCTGCCAAAAGAAATGATAGGGCTTCCAGACTACATGGAGTTAGGGGATGATTACCTAGGTGGTATACCAACCACAAGCAAAGCAAAGCTCAAGCAATGAGCTAAAAGCGACTAAAGTACTTGTACAAAAGTCAAACAAGTCAATATTCACATTCAGACAAATCAAACAGACACAACAGTGGTTCCTCAATATGTACACAATACAAGTCCTATGTGTAAACAACTCAAATGAGTTCATCTCCAAGGGACCTACAACACAACAAAGGTTAGTGGACAAAGTAATTTGCATCTCAAGTCATGAGATTACATCAACCATTAAAGCTAGATGCTTGAACCTGAAATACAAAGCTCAAAAGGTGAGTACAAACCACTAGTACCAAGACTAGGGTCAAAGGCAAAGCAAAAAGTCAAAACAGCAGCCAATATTCAACATAAATCACATTTGATCAAGCAAGAACATGTCCTAAAAAGGACCAAACTCAAATCCTAAGGCAAGGTCATCAATTGATCATGATAAAGCAAAGGCATACAATGTGACCAACAATTGGACATTCAAATGAGAAAATGCACATTAAATCAGAAACACATCCAATGATCATGAAAATTTTTGTGTGAGCTCAACACATTAAACACAAGCATGACACAAAAAATTAGAATCGGAAGAGCTTAATTGGCATGGGAATGAAAATGAACAAGATCAACATCCAAATGTGTGACACAAATTGTCACACCATACATTCATGTGTCCAAAACCGAAATGAAAAATTCTAAAAATGCCAAACCAATTCTCAAAAATCATGTTACATGTATAGAACAAGCATATCAAATTTCAAGGCAATTGGAGAAAGTATGAGCATTTCACAAGTCAAATAGCACAACATGTCACATTTTGCACCATGCTCAAATAACAACTCACCATAAAAAATCCAGAAATGATAAAATCAGGAAATGAACATCACAAAATACTAGACATCAAGATGAACATGTAGGAAAAAATTGCATTCAACTTAGATATATATTCTATTTTTAATGATTTTTTTGAATTAACAAACAAAAAATGAAATAAAGAAAATCAATGTGGAAAATGACAATGACATGAAAATGCCATAGGCTGATGTTGAACCTAGGTCCTCAAGGCTATAGGCGCGCTCAGGTAAAAAAAAATTAATTGGAATTAGGAAATGCATAACGCTGGAATCGAGCTGTGGACATGGAGGTTACAATAGCGCTTGAGGAAAATAATTGGAAAACAAGCATAAGGAATGGGCGAAGGTTTGAACAGGTGACCTTGAGGTCACAATCGCATTTAACATGGAAACGTTGCTGTTTGGTTTGGAAAAGGAAATAAGAAGTGAAAAATGAAATGTCCTTCGCTGGGAATCGAACGCAGGATGAGGCGGTGAATAGCGCGCTAGCAGTAAACCCTAGTGAACGAACCAGAGAGTTTATGCACTGTTCATGGCGGAGGTTGACGGTGGTTTCCACCGTTTTCCTCGTTGAAACCGGCGAAGCTACAGTAGCATTCAACAACATTTTTTTGCAGAATTTCGCATAGCATATATCATTGGAAAGCTTGTTCAACGTACAACACAGATCCAATATCTATTTAGCCTAAAACTCCATAACCAACACGAATCGAAGGAAAACAAAATCATGCATCAAACTTTAATTCCTCATAACTCAATCAATACTTCACCAAATTCAATGAAATTTATATCAGAATCATCAGTATTCAAAGCTCTACACAATTATGGCAATAAAATGAAGAATTAAGGTAATCGAATTTCCAACCTCTTGAAGGACAGAATGTTGATTTGGTGGATTCAAGGCTTCAAAAGTGTCCAAATCTTCTCCTTTACTCTTGTTGTGAAGCTTTGTGCATGATTCGATGCTTGAATTGTCCTGGATCTAGCTGAAATTCAAACCTCCATGTTCATGTTCATGAGCTCAACTTGCTTGATTCTTGATGGAATTCTTCAAATCAATGCTTTATCCCCAACTAAATGATGATCAATGAACACAAATATGCAATAAAATTCAGGTGCTATGTGCAAAATTTTGAAGTTTCAATTAAGAGAAAATTTGGAGGGAAGTGAGATTCTAGATCTAGAACTTGTGAAAACTCAACAATTCTGTTACAATTAAGCTTTTATATCACATGTTAATCACTTTGCTAATGATAATTAGGCTTGGCTAATGAAAGTTTAATGAAAATGAGGTGTATGAACAAATTGCAAAATTCACCTTATGCATGGCAAAATGGACGTGAACAGTACACATGCATGGCTCAAATGCTCTTAAAATCAACCAAGGAACACAATGGCAATGGAATTAAGTTCATGTGATGCACCAATTTTAAATTCTTCATTTTCCCTCCAAAAAGCACATGCATGGCCAAATGATCATGTGATATTTTTTCATGCAATGCAATGATAGATTTGGAAAATATAGGTCATAAGAAGCAATATGCAAAAAGAGTGGCTCAAATTGGAGTTTTGAATCAAAAGTTATGGCACTTTGAAGTTTCATGCACACTTGGTGATCATTTGCTCATAACTTCTCAACCATTCATCAGATGCTAACAATCTTGGACTTTTTGAAAATGGGAGAGAAAGATCTTCAACTTTCATGTTGGCCAAAATTTCATTTGAAGCATCTTTGATGTTGGAAAGTCAAGTTGAATGTGGTCCAAAAACTTGACATTTTTTGGAAACTTGAAATTACAGGTCACTTTCCATTTTTGGAAACTTTTGGTCTGACTTCAAAATCTTCAGGGTAGATGTTTGACATGATGAATAAACCTCTTTTGGACATGAATGAAGTGTCTCAAACCATTTCTCCACCTCCTAGCCCTCAGTTGACTTTCAGTTGACTTTTATGGGCCCCAGATGACCTGGACATGCACTGTGGACTTTGGACCTCTACCACTTGGCAAAATTGCTTCAAAATGAACTTAGATTCATATAAGCTCTCTATAATACTCATGTGGCCTTCATCTCAAGGAAAACTTGCTCTCTTTTCACAGATGAATTCTCTTGATGCCAGTCCTTGTTGATATGATGCAATGCCATATGCAATATTTAATGACCTAAAAAAGAAATGAATGCATGAATGGGGGGTGCAAATTTGAGGTGCTACAGCTGCCCCTATCCAATCAACTAGGAACCTGAATGGATGAGAGCAACGGCTATCAGACCTTCAAGGTAAACAGGGATTGAATACCAAAAGAACCTGGAATTTGCACTCTGCAGGGGACGAAGTGAAGGAAGCGAGGCTCATTTACCGATGGCGGCTTCAAAATAGTCGACTTGATATACACTGATATCAAGGAAAGTGAGGCTCATTTACCGATGGCGGCTTCAAAACAGTCGACTTGATATACACTAATATCAAGGAAAGTGGGGCCATTTATCGATGGTGGCATCAAAACAATCGACTTGATATACACTGATATCAAGGAAAGCGGGGCCATTTATCGATGGCGGCTTCAAAACAGTCGACTTGATATACACTGATATCAAGGAAAGCGGGGCCATTTACCGATGGCGGCTTCAAAACAGTCGACTTGATATACACTGATATCAAGGAAAGCGGGGCCATTTACAGATGGCGGCTTCGACTGGGGAGGAAAAGATGTTTACAACTAGAACCAGACCAGTCGTTTACCGACGACTCTATTGGGGATTTTGATATTTATCAACGAAAAGATACATGACCAGACATTTATCGATGACTGGGAAGGAAGAATACATGACCAGACATTTACCGTTGACTGGGAAGGAAGGATACATGACCAGACATTTACCGATGATTGGGAAAGAACTCGACGTTTACCGACATCGAACGATGATGTTTACTGACACCAAAAAAAGGACGACCAGAGATTTACCGATGACTGGGAAGGAACTCCATGTTTACCGACATTGAAAGATGATGTTTACTGACACCAAAAAAGAACGACCAGACTTTTTCCGATGACTGGGAAGGAAGAAACCATGACCAGACATCAACGGATGAATGGGAAGAGAAACCACGACCAGAAATCAACGGTTGAATGGGAAGAGAAACCACGACCAGACATCAACAAATGAATGGGAAGAGAAACCACGACCAGACGTCTACGGATGAATGGGAAGAGAAACCACGACCAGACATCAAAGGATGAATGGGAAGAGAAACCACGACCAGACATCAAAGGATGAATGGGAAGAGAGACCACGACCAGACATCAAAGGATGAATGGGAAGAGAAACCACGACCAGACATCAAAGGATGAATGGGAAGAGAAACCACGACCAGACATCAACGGATGAATGGGAAGAGAAACCACGACCAGCCATCAAAGGATGAATGGGAAGAGAGACCACGACCAGACATCAAAGGATGAATGGGAAGAGAAACCACGACCAGACATCAAAGGATGAATGGGAAGAGAAACCACGACCAGACATCAAAGGATGAATGGGAAGAGAAAAACCACGACCAGACATCAACGGATGAATGGGAATAAAGAACCAGATGCTTACCGACATCGAAAGATGATGTCTACTGACACCAAAAGAAAGGACCCACACGGGGATCAACACGACACCTACTGGTATCGTAAGGACGACATCTACCTAGGTCAAACAAGGTTGACACTTGCCAGGGACTGCATTGGGGAGTCACGCTTTCCTTTCACGGATGGGTGAGGAAACAAAATCTCTCTGGGTATTATCAATCCTGAATGCTGTCAGGAGCAACCGCTGCAAATGTGCTATACAGATGTTGGGAAATGATCCACCTCTGCTGGGGAAAGATCCAAGCCTGCAAGATGTAAGGGGAAGAAAACTCCTGCTGGGAAAGCAAATGATCACTTTTCTGAGCACACGATTCCCGATTCGATCTCCCAACTCTGTGGGGATTAGCACTGCTGCTGGGGATGCTTGCTGATCTGTCATTCTCGAAACGGAAGAGAAACCAACTCGACAAGGGATTCACTTGTTGGGAAAACACCAACCTTTCGACCATGCTGGGGAAACCAATTCTGAAATCGACCCAGATGACCCAAGGTCGCGATGCTAAGCTCATCAGAGTAACATCTTCACCAGCCAGCTAAACCAATCCTCGAATGGTAACCACGGCTTGGGGCTAGCTTATGCTTGCAATGCTGATGCATGAGTTTTTTTTTCTTCAGCGTAATTCTCCATAACCATGGAAATGCTACGCATTTAATGATGTAATATGTTATGCTTTTCTAAATGATGAATGCATAAAAAATGTCCCCCTCCGGGGACTCTACTGGGGATCTCGAGGAACTCTGCTGAGGAACTCAATATCACTCCAATCTCCACCCTGCTAGGGAATAGCACTACTGTTGGGGAACGGATAATCCTCACTGGGGACAACCTCCGCTGAACTCGATCCGCTTGGGGACTTCGCTGGGGGAATACATACAACGCCCACCTCCGCTGGGGAAACAACAACCTTCAGACTTGCTGGGGAAATAACATTCTCAAACCTGCTGAGAGAAACAGCAAACTTCGGACTAGTTGGGGAAATAGTAACCTTCAGACTAGCTCGGGAACTAACAGTCACAACCCTGCTGGGGATTACAACAAATCCCAGATCCGGCTGCTGAGGAACAAACCACCCACAGACACCTCCGTTGGGGAAATAGCAACCCTCAGGCTCGCTGGGGATTACCTTAACAACCCTGTTGGGGATTGCAGCAAACTTCAAGCCTGGCTGCTGAGGAAACACTGATCTCGAATCCGCTGGGGAGATAACGACCTCGAACCCGCTGGGGAGATACGACCTATTTGACACGGAACGCCCGTCGATTCGTCGAACACTGGCACTCACCATCCAACCATAGTGTCAAATTTCCACTTTTGAGAGCTCCCAGACTCATCCGGTCTCTTCTGATTCATCACCTTGTATTCTCGGCTTTTCTCTACTTCGAGACAAACGATCTCCTCAGATTCGGGCCAACTCTCAAATCCTCAGACCTTGAAGAGTCTTCTTGAATACCCTCTAGGATCGTCGCCCTTCTTTCATCGTTTTTTCACCGTTCTTCAATCCCTTGCCCCTGATTGGACTCTGCGGGGATCTCTTGTTAAAACGCTCCACATCACAACCTGCAAGTGAGTGAAAATACCTAACAGCACCTGTAAAAGAGATCGTTAGACAAAAGCGTGCCCCAGTGTCGCATTACGCGAAAAACCGGCGGGAAACGAAGAACAACAGAGCCGCCACCGTGCGTTATTTATCCCAAAAGAGGGAAAGGAAACGCTCAGAGTAAACCTGGAAAAGACGTGGTCTCGCGACCAAAGAGAATGGGATCGGGAGTCGGTTATGCGAAGGGAAGGTATTAGCACCCCTACGCATCCGTCGTACTCGACGGGATCCACGCACAATAGGAAGGAAAATGGTTGCTAAAACGCTGCTCAAACACACACACACTGGCTGAAAGAGACACAAGAAAACAGACAAGGCTGACTCGACAGGATATCGCATCCTGGGCCTACTTAGTCTATCAGGCATAGACATCAGAGTCAAAGTAGTTCGGACTGGGGAAAAACATGCTCGCTAGGATGTCGCATCCTATGCATACGTATCTCCTTTGGACGAAGGAGAATCAGAGGATTCGTAGCTCGGCTAACACGCACACACACAAACACAGGCAAAGGCAAACGTGGAGCCTGAATGCCAATCACTGGACTTACATCAGCATCCGAACCAAAACACACTCAAGAAGGCAAACGTGGAGCCCAAATGCCAATCACTGGGCTTACATCAGCATCCGAACCAAAACACACACAAGAAGGCAAACATGGAGCCTGAATGCCAATCACTGGGCTTACATCAGCATCCGAACCAAACAAGCCCACACTGGAACCCGAACGCCACTCGATGGACTTGCATCAGCTTCCAAGCACACAACAACACAAAACAAAGACACAGGCGCCCGGAGAGATCTGCTCATCTCCTGCCTACGTACCTCATCTGGTATGAGGATCAGGGCGACGTAGTTCCCCTACGAAGGGACACAGGACTAGCCTAGCCAGATGACAGAGGGAGACACAACTAGGGAGACTACGACTCGAGCCTAGATGTTATCATGCAAAATCGTCCCTAAGTCAAGGTTTCCAGCTAACTGGCACAGGGAGCCAGCCTATCCTAAAGCACAAGCAATATCAAACAATCAATCACAAACAGCACACACTATATGCACACAAGTGAGGCTCAAACAAAGGGTAAGGCTGCAGAGGCAAGCCAACTGTACAGGTGAGGTTTTGCTCTTAACCTTGCCATTGAGGGGCTAGGGTGAAGCAGATGAAAAGTGAGCGAAGATAAGACTTCACGGCTCTTATCCTTGGTCAGGGAGAGCTTCAGACAAAGGAGCGTGGGTTCAGAAAGGAGGAACCCTTCTACACTCGAGACTCTGACACAACTGTACATTGTACAAGATCTTGGGTTTGTGTCCCAATGCATCAACACAGTGGTGTGAGCAGAGGGACGACTCAACAGAATAGCGGGGGATAGATTGCATATCCCTTGGGTTCCGCCAATTGCCTCATTGAGGTCTTTACCTGCTTGGGGACAAAAGTAAACAATCACAAACATCGCCTTTTAAGGAGGACTTCAGACGTGCCTGGCCAAATAACAGGCCAGGTCTTCCAGACTACATGGAGACAAGAGTGTTATACCTCAGTGCAAATTGCTTATCAAGCAAACCAAAGCAATATTAGCAACTAATGTACCTGAAATCAATCAAATATCATCAGTATACCAATCACAGAACTAAACCGCAAATGATTCAACAACTAGCTATAAACAGACAAATACAATCCAATGCACCAAAGTGCAAGCAACTCAAAAGCCAAACATCCTACAAAACTAACCAAGTTAGTGTACAATGTCAAATGATATCTCAATCAAATGTGAATCCACCTCCTTAAGGTATTTTGCCTCTTGACCTGAAAACCACATTCAAACATGAGATACAAGACCACTAGGACAAGCCTAGGGTCAAAAAGAAGGGAAAAAGTCAAAACAGCAAGTGAAACATGATCAACATCAACATTAATCACATACAAAGAGAATCCAATTGGTCTCATGTCTAAACTATGCACCAAATTAATTTTATGCACAAATTAAGACAAAGTGAGCAAAGTTGAATCACATATGAACAACCATAATGATTTCATCCAAACAAATATCAAAACAGCTCAATAAATTCCACAAAAATTATATCCTAAACAGAGGGCATTCAATGAGCTACACATCAATTTTCACGCCATTTGGACAAAAGGAACTATGGGAATTAAATCAACATGTCAAGGCATGCAAAAACACAACCAAATTGGGTCACCAATTGTACACCAATTTCAATCAATGGTAAAACAGTGAAATCAAATTAGAAATGAATGGGGCCAAAGCCAAATTAAAGCTATACATGTTATGAATCACTCCATCAAATTTCATATTCATAGGATAAGGGATGAGTATTTTACAATACATATAAATTTGCTACTCAAGAAACAATCCAAAATTGCTAAACAGCAATAAAAAATCCAAATCAATTAGAAAATGGATCAATTAAATCCACAAAAAATCATGGTGAAACCTAACATATAAGAGCCATCTCATGCAAAAAATCAGAGCCATGGGCCTAAGGTAAGCCTGGAAAAATAAATCATGAAGTCAGCATAGCATAGTGTGACACATATTGTCACACTCAAATTGAATAAATCATATCTAACAAACCAGAGGTCCAAAAATTACAAATCATATATCAAAATCTCCAGGAATGTCTCAAGAATCATCATATGAAATTTCAATTAATTTGGAGCTAGCATGGTTATTTGGTGATTAAAATGGTAAAACATATGAATATTACACACATGTCAAAAATCAATATGCCATTCAAAAATTCTACCAGGCACAACTTAAGTTTCTATGCCTAAAACATTCTAGAGAAAAATTGGGATCCAACAAAAAAACTCCCACCTAATTTGGACTAATATTGGATTTTATATGAATTTTTTAAGATTTGTAATATTTATTGAATAATTATTTAATGATTAATGAATTAATTAAGCTTGCAGTGGCAGAATCGTAATTAGTCCAAAACGTGGTACAGCCTCATTTATTGCGTGTCGACGTATGATTGGTCAAAACAGGTGGGAAACACATTTTCAAAAGTGCCAGGCCAGCGAAACGGATCTGCACGGGATTTTTTCCAGATTTCACGAAGCTTCCACACCGTTCTTCATGTTCATCGTGCCAGCATCGGTTACGAGCAAACCTCAACCAAACTGCACAAGCCGTATACCAAACTCTTCCTCTTGCAACGTAGATCAAGGATATGGCCATGGAATCGTCTAAAGATTAACGTACAAAAAGATCTAATCGAAAGAAGTTTCACACACAAATATTCGGATCAACATATCTAGCTCAATACTTAACGGAATCGCGCGATTCAAACATCAAATTAACCTACATTCCACGCACTACATAAGCCACATCTTGATTTCAAGAATTGAAGGTTTCGAAAAATCACCTTCTTGAAGCGCAGTTGGAGATTCGGTGTGTTCTTGGCCTTGATTCGTGGAAACAGATGAAGAATGAGGATTAGGAAGGTGATTGGTGAAGAATTTCCAGCTCACAAGTGCTTGAATCCGTGTGAAATCGCGACTGCCATTGAAGAGTGAAGCTTGGACAGTTGGAATTTTTGCGTGTTTCTTGCTTCAATCGCTACAAACAGATCTTTAGCATCACCTGCGCATGAAGAAATCACCAAGAAATTGCCAAAACAATGGAGAATTATTGAAGAATGGTGAAAAATGGAGAAAAAGTGAGAGAATTCTTGAGTTTTTTGTTATGGATCTGAAAAATGATTAGTGCTTAAGCAATACAGTTATAATTAACAATATATACCAATTCATTAATCCAAAATTAATCATGATTAAGCATAATGGAAAGATTAGTGTTAAGTGTATTTTTCAAGTGTGTGGCCAAAATGCCCTTCCTCAATGCAGCTCATTTTCTGTCCAAATTTTGTTCAAACAAGTCACAAATGATATTTAGAAAGTGTTACAAAAAGCCCCATGCCAAAATTCCAAGTATTTCTCAAATTGGACCATTTTGCCCTTGGATTTTTAATTAGTGCACTTGAAAATTGACCTTTTTATGTGAAGGCTTTTGGCAAAATGTGATGATGGATTATGAAAGTACACATTAAATGTGATTTTCTCAAAGAAAAACCATCCAATTTGGCCACTCCATGTAAAAGTTATGGCACTTTGATTTTGGACATTTTTGGAAAATGAATGGACCATATCTTGCCAACCACACATGGGAATTTCAAGTTCTTGGACTTTTTGGAATGGTAAGATCAAGATCTTTAACTTTCATGTTGGACAAAATTCCATTTGAAGCTTGTATGATGAAGTTATTTTGGGGAGAAAAACTTTCCATTTTTGGCAGTTGAAATTACAGGTCACCTGCTATTTTGGGAAACTTCTTGTCTGACCTCCAAATCTTCAACCTTGGTCTTTGATATGTCAAATGAGACTTATATGGACATGAATGAGGCCTTTCAAACCATCTCACACCTTCCAATCCATAAAATCAGGCACAGTTGACCACAGTTGACTTTCTAGGGTTTCTGAAGAAATTCAGCTTGACTGATGACTTCTGAACATCCAATCTTTGGCCAAACCACTGCACAATGATCCTTAGACCATATGAACTTGATAAATCAACCATAGGGCTTTGTTCCAATGAAAATAGCACATGTTTGCTTGTTTGACTGATTCTCCTGACCAGTTTGACCTAATTTGTCAACTGAGCTTGCACTTGGGCAAAGGGCAATGCAATGTTATGAAATGAACTATTTTATGTTAATGACCTAATATGAAATGAATGTACAAAATGATGGGTGCAAATTTGAGGTGCTACACCCAGGCGTGCCAAGATTTCAACACCTAGGTCACTCGACCTTCCGAATAAGATTTCACGTTTTCAATCTTATAAGCATGCATCGGAAGGGACCTCTATGTCTCAAAATGCAAAGATTCTTTATCAAAATAAACGGATGTTTTTGCAATCAAAGCGGTAATGAAAACAAAAACAAAATTATTTGACTGAACATGCATTTTATTGACTGAAAAAGGTGGCTCATGACTGAGCAAAACAGGAAGCAATCCCTGAAAAGAGGTGATTGCGCACAAAAGGAAAAATCTATCCTAATGGCAATGTGAAACCGTGATCTCATCGAGCTCCAACCCGGTTACACCCCATATGTCCTTAAGACTCTCCGTACTTTCTGCCTTCTGAAAAAGACGCTTCCGACCAATCTCTTCCGGTGATTATCCAGGTGTCTTAACCAAAGTACCAACGGTCATGCTAGACGCAGTTGTTCGTTTCAATCCCTCTTTTGCCTGGACCGCCCTTTCGGGTTTTCATTCCACCGGGATACCCTTTTTTGCCCAAGTCGCCCTTGTGGGGTTTTTGACTTACCGGGTGTACAATTTTTTCTTGTTATCCCTAATTTTTGCCCGAACCTTTTCATTTTTTTTTGGTTCGCCGGGATGCCCCTTTTTTCCTGGACTATTTTATTCTTTTCGTCCAGCGGGTCTCTTTTACGAAGTATCTTTTAACTGCATCCGCATTCACAGGGGATGGAAAATCCTCACCATCCATGGTCGTCAACAACAAGGCTCCGCCGGAGAAAACCTTCTTGACCACGAAGGGGCATCCATAATTGGGTGTCCACTTGCCCCTATGATCGTTCTGAGGAGGGAGGATCCTTTTCAACACCACGTCTTCCACACGATACCCACAAGTTCGAACCTTTCGGTCAAAAGCCCGCTTAATCCGCGGCTGGTACAACTGCCCATGACAAATGATTGCTAGCCTCTTTTTCTCAATCAGGATCAACTCTTCATACCGAGTCCTTACCCATTCCGTTTCTTTCAATTTTACGTCCATCCGGACTCTCAGTGATAGAATCTGGACATCCACGGGTAGCACGGCTTCCATCCCATACGAGCGAGAAAGGTGTTGCCCTAGTTGATGTACGCACCGAGGTTCAATACCCAGGATACAAGCTTCGTATTAAGCCACACTGTTGTTGGTGCATTCAAATGCTAGCCTAGCAGCACAAGGAATGTGGGATCCTTTCGGCATAACCAAAACAACACTCACTCATACCATTCACGTCGAGGGCCTCATCAAACATCAGAATCCGTTCGGATTCAGGGTCAGGCCCCTCCTCCGGGATCGGTTCCTCACAATCTTTTGATTTGAGAACCTCGATATCCTCATCAGGGAACTCAAACTTCCTTGATTGATAATCATCAATGGGCTGCTGGGCGAGGTAATCAGATAGTACACTCCCCTTTATTGCTTTCTGAGAGGTATATTGAACATCGTATTCAATCAAAATCATTTGCCCTCTCGCAACCCGCCCGGTCAATGCTGGCTTCTCATGCTGGCTTTTTAAATACATACCTGATCGGATCCATCTTGGAAATCCACAAAGTGGTATGAACCCGCATATACTGTCTCAGTCGGCGAGCAGCCTATGCCAAAGCACCGCAAGTTTTCTCGAGCAGTGAATATTTTGTTTCACGGTCGGTAAACTTTTTGCTAAGGTAAATTGCATGCTCTTTTCGACCAGACTCGTCATGCTGCCCCAATACACACCCCGTAGATCCCTCGAGGCCTGTCAAGTGCAGAATTAACGGTCATCCCTCCACAGGGAGGCATCAGAATCGGAGGCTCCTGCGAATATTCTTTTATTTTTCCGAATGCCACTTGGCAAACATCATTCCACCTGACCGTTTGATCTTTTTTTTTTCAACAGCTTGAATGGGTTCACACGTGGCTGTTAGATGAGATGTGAATCGTGAAATGCAGTTCAATCTACCTAAGAAAACACGAACCTCCTTTTTCTGTTCACGGTTCAGGCCTTTCTTGTATTGCTTTTACTTTAGCAGGACCTCGATTCCTCTTATCTTTCACAATAAGCCTCAGCAACTTACCGGACCACACTCCGAAAGTACACTTACTCGGATTCAACCTCAGTCTGAATTGTCTCAACCGGTCAAACAACTTGCCTCGGTCTAACGAACGCCCCCCTTCTGCTTGGGACTTTGCTATCATGTCATCAACATAGCATTCGATTTCATAATGAATCATATCATGAAACAAAGTCACCATAGCTCTCTGATATGTGGCACCGGCGTTCTTGAGATCGAATGGCATCACCTTATAACGAAAAGTGACCCACGGTATGATGAACGTTGTTTTCTCCATATTATTTGGCGACATTTTGATTTGATTATAGCCAGAAAAGCCATCCATGAAGAAAAACACCGAGAATTGAGCTGTATTACCTACCAACACATCGACGTGATGTAATGGGAAATCATCTTTCGGGTTTGCTCTGTTCAAATCCCGGTAATCTACACACATTCTCACATTCACATCCTTTCTTTGGCACCGCAGCTTCTGCTTCACTGGAAGACGGTCTTCTCTCAATGGTAGCCTGTGCACCACAACATTGGTATTCCACCCCGACATACCTTGATAAGACTGGGCGAAGATATCAACATACTCTTTCAGCAAGGCTACCATTCTGCTCTTGACATTTTCCTCTGAAGCGGCCCCAACTTTCACTTCCTTCCCGACCTTCTCTGTGCCGGAATTGACAGTCTCAACTCGCTCCTCGTGCGGTTGAATCACCTTTTCCTCTTGTTTTAACATCCTGGCTAATTCCTTCGGTAGTTCACAATCTTCTTCGCCTTCTTCTTCAGCACGATAGATCGGATTATCGAAGTCATATAGAGGTGTAACCGAATTATTATCAATGAGATCAGGAGAATGATCGCATCTACATGAACTTTGATTCATGCATTGCTTTTGAGGTCGGAACGAGACAAATGAAAATAAACATTGCCATTTTTTATTTTTTAAACTGCAAAAATAAATGAAAAACAGGGAACACCGCTTTTACTACAAAAACATCCATTTATTAATGATGCAAAATGTTGCAAAATGAAACACATGAGGTGGCCCTTACAAAGGACCAATACGTTTCGGGCAAAACGTATGGCTTTCATGCAAACAGAATTGAAAAATAGAAATATTACTCTTCAGGATGAGTGACAGTGATGATCTTTGAGGCCTTCCAGTTCTATGGTACGCACGATTTTATCCACGATTCGAGCTCGCAATCACTGTCAATCTCTTCGCCCACCGCACAGGCGTGACCTGGATCCAGCATTCCAACACTGATGAACGTGAACGGTTGACGATGTTCTCTGTTTTTCCCAGACGAGTCTTGGCCCGGCTGATAGCCAACCCCAAACCTATCCACTTTCACTGCAATGTCTACCATTCTTCCCCACCCTTGGGCTTCTCCGCTCTTCAACACTTCCATGGCCTGTTTGTAAGAAGAAATGGACGGCTTTGTCTCTTCTTTAGCAAAGATGGCATTCTCTACCTTGACGGTGTCAAATGCCTGACATGGTGTTTCACATAGTTCACCGTCCATTTACACCTCTATCATTCTTTGAAGCGTCTCCTTCATCATTGCACACCCATTCATGGCGACATCCGCACAATAGTTATCACAGCCAGGGAAAACTCCACTCTTCATCAGATGTCTCTGGACCACAGGCATTGGAATCCTCAACTGATCCACATCTGTATCCTCCATTTTTCTCTTGTTCTTTGACATCACGTTCACCCCCATAGGACCATGCATCGGCACGGGGTTAGCATCAACATTCGGTGTCGATGCAAAATTGATGGCTTTAGAATCCACCAAATCTTGAACGACATGCTTAAAAGCTCTACAACCCTCAATATGATGTCCGGATGTGTAGCGGTGTATTCGTCACTTTATGATTTATTGACTAAATCAAAAGCAAAGCATACAAAGAATCGAGTCGCCACCGCACTTTTATTTATCCAAAGGAATGGCTAAAAAGCGAACAAAAGCCTAAGAAGTTTTACACATAGAAAACTAATGAAAAGATCAGAGATCTGGGTAAGGGGTTAATTACGCAATGGGAAGGTATTAGGCACCCAAAACGTCCTAGGTACTCCTAAGGATCCCTTTTCACAACTTGTTGTATGAAATGTTATTTGTTTATGAAATATTTAATGTGCAAACATGGATTGAAGGGATGAGAGAAAGAATATACAAGTTATTATTTTTGTGTTTGAACGGATGAACCCGTTGCCTACGTACCTTTCCATGGAAGGTAAGGATCAAAACGCCGTAGTTCGGCTAAAAGATTTCCAAAATATGAGTGGATTGATTTTAAAACAAAAGTCCTAAGGTCTTTCGTTATCCACAGGGGAAAACTCAACCTTATACAAACAATAAGTCCACCATGTGAGAAAACTTCAACTTGCTAGTGAGGGGTTAACCCTATAATAAGCAAGGAAGTCTTACAATTCAATCACTAAGGACAAAAGGTGAGATTAACATCAACCAACTAGGATAAATCAAACCTATGGCTAATGTATGAAAACTTATCAAGAATGGACAAAGCCACAAAACAATTGAATGAGTGAAATTAACCAATTAGGATTTATTCACAAAAGTGGTCAATGTATGATTAGAATTCAATTCAAAAGAAGTATCATGAAAATGAAGTTTGAAAATTAAAGGCTTAAGGCCTAGGTTTCTATTTTGAAAAGAACAAATGAAAATGTTTGCACAATAGTTTTCAGGTTTGGGTTAACATACAAATGGAGGTTTAAAGAAACAAAAGGTGGGAGGGTGAGGAAGTAAAACTTCTTAGATGTTCACCTCTTGAGATCATATGTAGATAATTCAAGTGATTTCTTTGGAATAGGCAACAATGCAATAAGCAAATAACAAGATGGATAAAGTAAATGGATACCGGATGCCAATCAATGGACTTATACCAATCTCACAAAGCAAACAAAACATGGATACGAGAGGCCAATCTCTGGACTTATACTAGTCTCACCAAAACAAAAATGGATACCAAATGCCAATCAATGGACTTATACTAGTCTCCTACATGGACAAAACAAAATGTTACAAAGTGATGAACAATGTTTATGAAATGATATATAAGTGATGAAGATACATGCACAAAGGCACACTCAGGTAAATATGCACAGATGAATCAAGTAAGTAAACAAATAAGTCAATTAGCACACACTATACACAATCAATTAGGCTCAAGCAAGGTTAGGCTTTACAACCAACTGGAATGGGGTATTTTGAGCTCTTAACCCTAACATTGAGAGTTAGGGTGAAGCAGATGAAATGGAGATGAGGGGTGTGCCTCATAGCTCTTATCCCTGGTCAGGGAGAGCTTTAATCAATGGAACGTGTGGGAGTTCAGAAAGTTGGAACTCTTCTCCACAAATGGACTCTATAAGATCTTGAGTTATTATTCACAATGCATCAACACATGGTGTGAGCAAAGTGAATGACACACTGAATAGCAGGAGATGCATTACACATCTCTTTTATCTGCCAATCGCCTCTTAAGAGGACTTTTCCTGCTTGGCACAACATTAAACAAACACAAGCATTGCCTCTTAAGGAGGACTTCAGACAGATGCCTACCAATGACAGTAGGTCTTCCAGACTACATGAAGATTAGGGATTATACCTAAGTGGTTAAGAAACCAAGCAAAGCAAAGTTCAAAATGAACTTAGAGCAACTTAAGTACCTGTGGAAACACTAAACAAATCAGTACAATACTCAGACAAACAGACAACAGTCAATAAGCAACAGACAATCCCAATGTACAAAATGTGTAAGCCATGAGGCAAACTCAAATGAGTTAACATCAACCTATAAAACACACAAATTTTAGTAATTAAAGGCAAACATCGACACTCAAATGATGGAGCATCATCAACTATGGAACTTGGATGTTCAACCTGAAATCAAAGCTCAAATGTAAGCCACAAACCACTAGGTCAAAGCCTAGGGTCAAAGATGGAGAAAAAATTTAAAACAGGAGCTCAAATTTAACACGAATCAACTTCAATCACATCTTGACACATTCCAAAAGGCCTCTTATCAAAATCAATCACCAAAGGCATTTCATGATCAAATGAAGTTCAAGGCAATTTCAAAGCTCACATGTGATCAACATGAATGAAAAATCTCAATTAAAACAAAAATGATTCAAATAATTCCAACAAAATTCATGATCAATCAAGACATTCATAATATGCATCACACAAAAACTCAGAAGCATTGGACATCATTTGGCATGGCAAACTCATCATACAAGTTGAACATCAAAAGGTGTGACACTAATTATCACACCAAGTTAACACAATCATAAAACAGCAATGGATCACAGGAAAAATACCAAACTAACACCAAAATGTCAAGCAATGTGTCTAGTTTCGTCATGCAAAATTTCACATTCATTGGATAAGAAACAAGCATTTCACAAAGGTATAAGCAAGGCAAGGTCAAAAATGGACATATGATCAATCACTCTAGCACAAAATAATATCCAGCCAAGCACAACTTGTAAAATCATGATCATTAGAAAATAGACATCTCAAGGATCACTATGCAAAAAACCAGGTATTTTTTGGATCAATTTTCAAATAGTTATGAATTTTACAAGATGAGAAAAAAAATAAAAAACATGAGAAGCACATAGCATGATTATGGAGGGAAAATGAATGAAATGAATTTGCATTTGAATATTTTGCATTGGCCAGGAATCGAATTCAGTCAACATTTGAACTGAAGCGCGCCAAGGTGCAAAACGCACCGTTTAACTAATTGAGGTGGCACGGTCAATGCTTGTGTGGCTCGGTCAGCGCAACGTGAGCCAATGGAAGTGCTGTGTGGACGCACACGTGGACCAGTACATGCCAAGCCCTAAACTAACACATGCAAATGCAGGCAAAGCGTGGCCAAAGGATCAAAGCCGTGGCCTGAATGAAGAACTTCATCTTCTTCCTCGAGCAGCAAATGAACAGTAACACGTGTTCATACAAATTTCCAGAAAATATTCCAGAAATCACAATCAAACACACTAACATGTAGTACATTCAATGGAGATCATGAATCAATGCATAGCTAAGGCTAAATCCGCATATTGAGAGAGAATCGAACAAGATAATTTTCATCCATGAAACTTTAATCTAACCTAACTCAGTCATTATTGCACCAAAATTCACGATTCAAAGCTCAAAATTACCAGCACATCAAGATCTACAACAACATCATAATAGATTTTAAAATTAAGAGAATCGATTTATGACCTCTTGAAGTGCAGATTCGGATTTGGCTTGATTTAAGGCTTGTGATAGCTCCAATGTTCCTCTATGATGCTTGTATAGGTGATTGAAGGAGAAATTGAAGCTTAATTGCACACGAATCCAACAGATTTTGAAAATTCCATGGATGCTTCAAGCTTTGTGTATGCTTCAATATGGCGCCAATTGCTTCAATTCCACGTCCGATTCTACTCCAAAATGCGTCAGGATCAAGAATCAAGCAATAGAATGTGCTCTTGTTTGAAGAATTTGCAAAAAAAATTGAGAGAAAAGTTTGAAGAATTTTGGATCTAGATCTGAAAAATGAATGTCCCTCCTGAAAACAGTTATGCTTATCCTTATATACCTCCTACTAATCATGTTTAAATCATGTTTAAGCCAAAGCCAAAGGTGATTAGCAATTTATGGAGTGTATGTGCAAAATTGGATTTTCACCCCCATGCATGGAATGCATGTGTGAACAGTTCACGAATTTCAACCATTTTCACTTAAAATCCAATTTTAAAACCAATGGTAATGGTAAAAAGTTCAAACCATGCACCAATTTTGAATTTTATGATTTCCCTCCAAAAAGCCAATGGATTAACAAGTGATCATGTGATGACAATTCATGTAATGTGATGCATGATTTGGAAATTAGAGGTCAAGAGGAGAATATTGCAAAAAGAACCACTCATTTTGGAGCTTTGGTTGAAAGGTTATGGCCATTTGAAGTCCCATGCATACTTTGCCATGATTTGATCATATCTCCTTAACCACACATGAGAAATTCATGATCTTGGACATTTTGGAAATGGGAGAGAAAAATATACAACTTTCATGTTCAACAAAATTTCATTTGAAGCATTCTTGATGAAGTAATATTGAGTTGAAGTTGGTCCAAAATCTTTCCATTTTTGGAAAGTTCAAATTATAGGTCACTTGCTATTTTTGGAAAATTTTTACTGGACCTCAAATTTTTCAATGTGAGTGTTTGAAATGTCAAATGAGACTTGTTTGAACATGAATGAAGTATTTATAATCACTTCCCACCTCCAAATCCAGAGTTGACTTTGCAGTTGACTTTCTAGGTCTTCAGTTGTCTTGGGAATGTTCTGATGAAATTCAAGCCTCTACCACTTGGGATTTTGCTTCAAAATAACATTATAGCTCATGTGAACTCTTGTGAATGATTGTGGGGTCCAAATCTCAAGAATGACCACCATCTATTGCTCAATGAATGCCCTTGATTGCCTTGACCTATTGTTGCTTCATCTGCAAGACAAAGGTTAGATGACATATTTTCGTACTTTTGGTTAGTGATAGAAAGAAAAACAATGATATACAAATGCAAGGAATGCTTGGTGATCAAGAACTACTCTCAAAATGATCCCACCCACAAGGAAGGAAGCAAGGTGTCCAATGATCCTTGAGGCAATGCAGTATTATGATATGATGCCATGAGGGATCTTAGGGACAAAATTGGGGTCTTACAGATGCCCCTATTTAAGGTCATTCTAGCCGGAGAAGTGAAGGTTAAAATCTTCATATCGACGCAGTAGAATGGGCTTAAATAACAGTAATGATACAAATTTTGATCCCTAAGAGACCTCATGATGCGAATGTATGCATGCAAAAGATACAAACTCTGTGGGGAATACAGGTCCACAAAGAAGAAAAGACGATTCATCGGAGTAATGCACTCACCAGGAACAGAGACTCTAACAGGACTCACATGGGGATAAGAAAAAATGTGTGAGCAGGACATGACTCTGAATTAGGGGACACTGACGCTGCGTGAACAAGCCACGACTGGACTAGAGACCTCACTAGGGAGTAAAGGGCTCGAACTGGGGAAAAGAAGAATTCCAAAGGAAATAAACCCATTGGAAAGACTCAAGCTGACTCAAACTATCTTCGGATAAAAATCCGGACCCGGACTAGGGAAAGATTCACACAGAACCTCCCTGCCGGGAAAACTGCATATACTGGGGAAAACACCAATACAGCAAAAGGGTAAAATCACAACAGAAACTCCACTGGGGAATGTCTAACAAAGAGACTCTCCTGGAGAAGAAAACCTGCAAAATGAGGTGTTACCGGCTACTGGGTAACGAACTAAAAGAGACAAGTGATCTAAACACCGGTTACTGGGTGAAAGAACAACAAGCTCCGAAAGAATGAATATCTAAGACCGGTATAAGGGTGAGAGATATCAATCAACCAAACATCTGAGAAAGACCTAAAAAAGGTACATCAACTCAGGAAAATCTGACTCCATAGGGGACCAAGGTCATAATAGGGAGCAGAAAGGAAGGAACACCAGGGATACCAGTTACTGGGTATATAATAGGTGACCGACCAAAGCGTGAATTGGTATATATGCCAAAACACTCATCATCCGAAAGGAGGGCTTGAAAAAGCAAATCGACTTACAGGACGGACATTCGACTCTGCAACGGGAAAACGAATCTTACTCAGTTGGGGAGAAAACCCAAAGAGCGCATGAGATACAATATCCATTACCGTCAGAACGTGGATAGTATACTCGCATGAGATATATTATTTATTACCGTCAAAACGTAGATAATATACTCGCATGGAAGGAACACCAGGGATACCGGTTACTGGGTAAATAATAGGTGACCAACCGAAAACAGAGAGACAATCGATACCAACAACAACAGGGTAGACGAAAGATAACTCACAGGGGATAAATTGCAAGCATCCGACAATTATCCAAGAGACATATCACCAGTTACTGGGAGATACACTCAAAAGGGGAACAAAGAATATCCAATTCCACAAAGGAATACGAATCTTACTCGACTGGGGAAACACAATAGGCTTCGACCGAAGAGTGCATGAGATATATTATCCATTATCGTCAGAACGTTGATAGTATACTCGCATGGAAGATTATCCACAACCGGTTACTGGGTTAATAAAGGATAAATCGACCGAAAAGAAAGGTATCGGGATACCAAAACTAGGTATATAAAGATGACCGATCAAAAGGGAGCAACAATCATTACTGGCAAAAGGGTAAATGAAAGAGAACTCACCGGGGGATGCATTGATGAACATCAATGATCCGGGGAACAAATCACTAACAAACGGTGAAAGGACCCACTGAGGAATAAAATTGCTAGCATCCGGCAATTATCCACAAGGAAAGATCTGCTAGGGGTACAACTGCTAGCATACGACAATCACCCAAAAGAAAAGGGGGGAATATCCACATCGACTACTAGATGAAGATAACCACAAAGAGTAATCATCATCGGTTAGGATGAACAACAAGGTTAACTCTGCAAAAGGGAGAAATTAGGATTTACAACTACCGAATACGGGGTAGAAGACCACAAAATCCACCATCAACCAGAATGAACCACAAAGGTTACCTCTGCTAGGGGATAAAAGTAGGGTTTATAACTACCGAATACATGGTAGAAAACCAACAAACTCTCTGCGTGGGGAATGAAAGAATCACCACTCCGCACGGGGAACAAAATAGGGTTTATAACAAACCACCAACTGCTGGAGAGCAAGAGAAAAAAAAGGATTTACGACTACCGAATACGGGGTAGAAGACCAATCAACTCTTGCTGAGGAATAAAAGGTATATAACCACAAATTCCGCCAAGAGGGAAAAGGAACATAGGACTTACAACTACCGGTTACTGGGTAGAGGACCAAAACTCCGCTGGGGATAAAAGAATTATTACCGGTTACTGGGCAATTCATTCATTTATTCCACAGGGAAGCACAAGAGACAGTTAGAAAAAATGCCAATTCAGGATCAAACCAAAAAGGAAAACTGAATCAAGACTCGTCCTAATGAGGATATAACTCAATAGGAAGATCCATCCCAATATATGTGTTGGGAGGAAACGGAAACAACCGTCATCCACGAGGGTATATCTCAGTGGGGAACTGCAGAAGGAAAGACAGACACTTTCTGCTTATGGGGCTGACTCTATATTGAGAGATTTGACACCCGACATCTGCTTGGGAAGATCTACTGGAGAGATCCATATTACCATTAGCAGGAAACAACAAACAAAAGATATATGGCAAAAATGCAATCATGAATATCTGAATGTTGAAAGTATGCATGAATATGTGTGATTTATGTTTGATGAATGCTGACAAAACAAACATTTCTAACACAAATAGGTCCAGGAATCAAAAACCCGGTACTACATTTCCAGAGGAAAAAAACCAAAGAAATCCAACTGGAAAGCCAAACTGCTGAAGATCTTCATGCTAAAAGCGAAGATCTGCTGGAAAGCAAAAGTTCAGAGATATCAAAGAAATCACAAAATCTCTGAGTGATGGATCATCAATCAACCCAACTAGGGAACAGAAGTTCACAACAGGCAGAAACTGCCACAAAAAAACAAATCTGTTGGGGAAAAGGAGAAATCCCGGGATTTCTGCAGGGGAATCCTCAGTATCAACTGGGAAACAAGAGTTCACTGCACAAGCAAGAACTGCTGAAAAGAACAGAGCACACAAGTAGAATCTAGCCGCACAAGCAATTCTACTAGGAATACTATTATCCACTCCATTAGGGATAAACCCACTGAGGAAAAAATAGATCACACAAGTAGATTTTGCACACCAGCCACTCTATTGGGGATCACAAGCATCAGGAAATCAACAAGTCTATGGATGATAGATCACCAACCAACCCTAATAGGGAACAGAAGCTTACAACAGGCAGAAACTGCCACAAAAGCAACTCTGTTGAGGATACCCACTCTGTTGGCAATACTGCAGGGAAAACATGAAACTTCTGTAGGAAAACATCACAGACACAATCCACCATACCACAAATCTACTGGCGAATTATCTGAGGAAGAGAAGGAGAATTGGTGATCAACCACCAAATACTGAACCTTCTAAGAGGAAACTACCAACTGCCGAGGAGGAAATAATCACTGCTCTACTGAAGGGATAAGAGGTGAGAACCTCAACAAGCACTCTGATGAGGAAAAATAGCATAGATGAAGTATATCATGCCATCAACAACTCCGCTGGCGACTTCACTGAGGAAATAGCCGAAGTACCGGGATATCAGCCCACCAACTACCGAATCTTCCAAAAGGAAAGCACCCATGCCGGGGAGAGGATATTGTTGGAGAAGATTGTGAAGTTCTCAACAAACACTCTGCTTAGGGAACAAAATCTCAACAGAAGCTCTGCTTAAGGAACAACCCTATCAACAATCTGAAGAAAGAGGATACAACCAATGCCATGAATATGAACAAATGTCTTATCCTGTTGGGAATCATGCCACCCTTGGGAGAGCACTGAGAAATTCTTAAGTATCCTTTCATCATTGTGAATATTCACTTTGTTTAAAACAAAATTTGAAAATTTTACTTGTTTAAAACAATGACATTTTATCAATTAAAACATGCAAAACATTTGTTGAATTGAAACAAATAAGAGTGCAAATAATTGGAGAAAAGCTCAAATTGATTTGATGGAATGGTAGCCTGCAAATGGCAAGACTCCATAGATCTGTACAAATTTGAAATCAGTGATATATATTGGAAGAGGGCTACATTGAACATAATGATCCTTTCTCTACCAATTTGAATTTCGATGTATTCGAAGCTTCAGTCGACGACGAATCGAGAATCTTTGACGAAAAGACAGCTGCGGAACAGGAAGATCTTGTCAGGATGCAGTTACTTGCCAAATCCCTAATTTTTTGCCTAGATTGCCCCAGGGTGAGGTATTCAATCTAGCGGGATGCAAATATTCTCTTCTTTTTTATGTCTCTAACTTTTGTCTGGATCACCCTTTCAGGTTCTCCACCGAGACGCTCATTTTTGCCTAAGCCGCCCTTTCGGGTTTTCAACTTAGCGAGCTATTCTATTTTTCATATACTTTTTTTAGGCAAAGTATTTCTTGACTGCATCTGAATTCACAGGACGAGTGAAATCCTCCCCATCCATTGTTGTAAGCATCAAAGCTCCGCCTGAAAAGGCTCTCTTAACAACATATGGACCCTCGTAGTTCGGAGTGCACTTGCCCCTGGAATCGGGCGCGAAAGACAAGACTTTCTTGAGCACAAGGTCACCTTCTCGGAACACACGAGGCTTGACCTTCTTATCGAATGCTTTCTTCATTCTTTGCTCATATAACTGACCATGGCACATGGCAGTCAATCTCTTCTCTTCAATCAAATTCAACTGGTCGTAACGACTCTGAATCCATTCAGCATCAGTCAACTTGGCTTCCATCAAGACTCTCATTGATGGGATCTCCACCTCTACTGGGAGAACAGCCTCCATGCCGTAAACAAGAGAGAAAGGGGTTTCCCCTGTTGAAGTGCGAACAAATGTACGATACCCATGCAAAGCAAATGGCAGCATCTCATGTAAATCTTTGTACGTAACCACCATCTTCTGGATAATCTTCTTGATATTCTTGTTAGCAGCTTCAACAGCCCCATTCATCTTGGGTCTGTAGGGAGAGGAATTATGGTGTGCAATCTTAAACTCAGCGCACAACTCTTCCATCATCTAATTATTTAGATTAGATCCATTATCAGTAATGATCTTATCTGGCACACCATAACGGCAAATAAGCTGATTCTTGATGAACTTCACGACCACCTGCCTAGTCACATTCGCATATGATGCGGCTTCAACCCACTTGGTGAAGTAGTCAATTGCTACGAGAATAAACCTGTGTCCGTTGGACGCTTTCGGTTCAATCATGCCAATCATGTCGATTCCCCACATAGAGAAAGGCCATGGTGATGAAATCACATTCAGAAGTGTCGGAGGAATATGAATCTTGTCCGCGTAAATCTGACACTTGTGGCATTTCTTCACATATTTGCAACAGTCAGACTCCATTGTCAGCCAATAGTAGCCTGCTCTCAGCATCTTTCTAGCCATGGCATGTCCATTGGAATGAGTACCAAATGAACCCTCATGAGCCTCAGTCATCAACAGGTTTGCTTCGTGTCTATCCACGCATCTGAGCAAAACCATGTCAAAATTTCTCTTGTAAAGCACTTCACCACTGAGGTAGAAACTGCCTGACAACCTTCTCAAAGTTTTCCTATCTTTCACAGATTCCCCAGGCGGGTAGACCTGGTTCTGGAGGAAATTCTTGATATCAAAATACCAAGGCTTGTCATCATTCACTTCTTCAACTGCAAACACGTGAGCTGGTCTATCCAAGCGCATCACGGTGATGTTGGGAACTTCATTCCAATACTTGACCACAATCATCGAAGCAAGCGTAGCAAGAGCATCTGCCATCCGATTATCCTCTCGAGGAATATGATGAAAGTCAACTTCTGTAAAGAACGTTGAAATCCTCCTCGCAGAATCTCTATACGGAATGAGACCATGCTGATTCGTCTCTCATTCATCCTTGATCTGATTGACAACCAAGGCCGAATCACCATACACATCAAGATGCTTGATTCTCAAATCAATACATTCTTCCAATCCCATAATGCAGGCCTCATACTCAGCCATATTATTCGTGCATTTGAAAGTTAGCCTTGCTGTAAACGGAATATGTGTGCCATGAGGAGTAATGATCACTGCCCCAATTCCATTTCCATACTGATTTACAGCGCCATCAAACACCATCGTCCATCTGGAACCAGGTTCCGGACCTTCATCAAGTGTAGGCTCATCACAATCTTTCATTTTCAAATACAGAATCTCCTCATCTAGGAAGTCGTACTGAACATACTGGGGATCTTCAATCGGCTGATGTGCCAAATGGTCAGCCAAGATACTACCTTTGATAGCTTTCTGAGCTCGATACTCGATATCATACTCAGACAACAACATCTGCCAACGGGCAATCCTCCCAGTTAAAGCAGGCTTCTCAAAGATATACTTGATTGGATCCATTCAGGATATCAACCAAGTTGTATAATTTATCATGTACTGGCGCAAACACTTAGCAACCCAAGCCAAAGCACAACACGTCTTCTCAAGCATAGAGTATCGAGACTCACGATCAGTGAACTTCTTACTGAGGTAGTAAATAGCAGATTCTTTCTTCCCTGATTCATCTTGTTGACCGAGTACACAACCCATCGAGTCTTCATGAACAGTCAGATACATGATCAGAGGTCTTCCTTCTACAGGCGGAGACAAGATCGGAGGTTCAGACAGATACTCTTTGATACTGTCGAAAGCTTTCTGGCAATCCGCGGTCCAATCAAGAGATTGATATTTCCGGAGGAGCTTGAATATCGGCGCACATGTGGCAGTCATGTGGGATATAAATATGGAAATATAGTTCAAGCGGCCAAGAAAACCTCGGACTTGCTTTTCAGTTTTGGGCGCAAGCATCTCTTGTATTGCTTTGACCTTTGCAGGATCAACCTCAATACCTCTCTCGCTGACAACAAAACCCAATAACTTGCCGGAACGGACTCCAAATGTACATTTGTTCGGATCCAGACTGTCATACGGTGAACTGACTTTAAGGTGTTTTTTAATCGCAATGTCGCGGTTAGCAAGAGTCGCCACCGACTTTTCTTTTATCCAATAAGGAAAGGTGGAAAAGAACAGGAAAGACCTTAATTTAGATTTTTAGGTTCGGGAGGTACATTATACAAAGGGAAGGTGTTAGCACCCTTTGTATCCATGGTTATCCATGGGCTCTTAATTGCTTAATCATTTATGTTTTTCTAGTTTGAAAAAGTGTTTGAGAAATGTGTAGGAAATGTTTTGGAAAAGGAGAATTTAACTTTGTAATGATTCTTGCATGAATGTATACAAAGTGGTTATCTCATTTAGTTTTGAAAGTCGTTTAGAAAAATATAACTCGGCAATGATCCTAGTACGGATGTATGCCAAGTGGTGATATTCTAAGATGTTTTGAAAGGTGTGAGGTGTGAAAAGTATTTTAGGTTATGAATAAGCAATTAAGAGGTATACCTATCCAAGGTCTTTACGGGCATTTCCTATCCTTATGAGGGTAAAACTATCCTTACTATTGAGAAGTAAGTAGTCCTATCCTTTGGATGTAAAAGGGTCATCGTAGGGTCATCGATTGGTCATTGAAGGCAACAGTTGTGAGGATACCTTAGCATTCGAAGGGACTATCATCATTTAACCGTAGGCTACACCGAAGGGTCATCGAGGGACAAAGGCAACATTCGAGGGACTATGATGATTTAACCGAAGGGTCTTTGCTAAATGCATCCCCACATTCGCGGGACATAACCATAATACCATAATTGTAGGGTAACAAAGAGAGGTCCGAGATCACTTATTTAAAGGCAAAGTTTTACAATTAATTAGGTAGCCGTAATCAAGTAGGTAATACATTAAGACCAATTAAGCTATTAGGGTGGATCTTCGCCATAAAATCGATACATTACAATCAATTGAGTAATTCAGGGTGAATCTTCATAAGGGTACCCCACAAATAAAGTGGGATACCTAACAAGCAATCCTTTCCTGGGGTATGCGAACCTTTACAAAACTCAACAAAACATGTCAGAACACCAAATCAGGGTGCAATCGAGGATTACACCACAAAAAAAAATCATAACAGTAAATAAGGTCGGATAAATGATGCATGATAAAACATGAGTGAAAAATCAGAACAGAAAAGTCAGCTACTGTCACGTTCGCTCCTGCCTCGCCTAGCGAAGGCTTAGCGAATACTCGCTGCATGCTCGCTTAGCGATGTGCTAGCGAGCGGCTGCGGATTCTGGTTTTGATATCAGTACATTTTCAACCAATTTTATGCCTTATGGCTTTCATTACCGCAATTATATGGTTAATCATTTAAGGTATTCAGGTACATACTAAAGTTCACATGCCAAACTTAAGCTATTTTCATAAATCTAATCATAAAGCCATATGCAAATTAAGAACATAAGGCAGTAATAGCAATGTAAACCTGTTGGCAATTGAATTGCGACTTCGAATCGACAAATCGGATTGAATTGGGCTGAGGTAGACCTTGGTGCCGCCGAGTTCCTTCAGGGTTTGTCTCCCGTGAGTGTTAGGGTTTGCTTGCTAGGGCTCTCCTTTCTCCGTTTTTGTTCCCCCCTTTTTTGACTGAAGCTTGGCTATTTATAATGCTCTTGTTATGACCTAATGGGCTCAGAATGAAGCCTAGAAATTCTGATATTCGCAAGCTTCGCTAGGCGAAGGAATTGCTCGCCTAGCGAGCAAGCTAGTTTGGGCCTTTTTTCTGGATCAGGTGCTTCGCTGGGCGAGTTGCATAACTAAGGGTTCGCTAGGCGAAGGAATTGCTCGCCTAGCGAGCAAGCTAGTTTGGGCCTTTTTCTGCAGTGGGTCTGTTGTGAGCTGGCCTTTTGTTCCTTTAAGATCAGTGCCTTGCAGAATAAGTCGGAGTGTCTTGAACAATGCCTTGTAATATCAACGGGAAAATTTTGGGGTATGACAGCTGCCCCTGTTTAATATTCTTGAACCGAGAGAGTTAGGATGGTATGTACACCATTCGTGGTCTGGAGGTGGAAGAGTATTAAACACTAGAATGCCCCAAAAAGTTGCACTTGTTAATCAGAAGTTATTCCTGATGGAGATGGGCTTAAAGATGCCATCCAGGAAGCTCGATGATGGAAACTTCAGAGTGCGTCGTACATTAGACAATATCTGAAGCCATGGATGTCATATCGGGTCATACGCTAGACCGTATAGGGAGTTATCCATTAGGCTGCTGACTTCGCTGGGGAGTCAGGGTGTGCTATACGCCGCTGGGGATAAGGGATCAGAATGGATCATACGCTAGACCGCATCTGAATCCCAGAGTGAGTTGTTCATTGGGCGGATGACTTCGCTGGGGATGGAAGATCAGAATGAATCGTACGCTAGATCGTATCTGAGTTGCAGAATGAGCCATACGTTAGGCTGTATCTGACGAAGGTGGAATCAGAATGGATCGTACGCTAGATCGCATCTGAGTTGAAGGTCCGAATGGGTCGTACGTTAGACCGTCTTGGAGTTGCAGAATGAGCCGTATGTTAGGCTGTATCTGAAGGAGAAAGTAGTCGTACGCTAGACTACACCTCGGAATGTACCGTACGCTAGGCAGCATCTGAGGATTTGAAGGTCCAAATGGGTCGTACGTTAGACCGTATTGGAGTTACAGAATGAGCCGTACGTTAGGCTGTATCTGAAGGAGAAAGTAGTCGTACGCTAGACTACACCCCGGAATGTACCGTACGCTAGGCAGTATCTGAGGATGAAAGTAGTCGTACGCGAGACTACACCCCGGAATGTACCGTACGCTAGGCAGCATCTGAGGATTTGAAGGTCCAAATGGGTCGTACGTTAGACCGTATTGGAGTTGCAGAATGAACCGTACGTTAGGTTGTATCTGAAAGGGGGTCAGAATGGATCGTACGTTAGATCGCATCTGAGTTGAAGATCCAAATGGGTCGTACGTTAGACCGTCTTGGAGTTGATGAATGTCAGAATGGATCGTACGTTAGATCGTATCTGAGCTGAAGGAGTCATATGTTGGGCTGAATCAGAGTGAACCGTACGTTAGGCTGTATCTGATAATATTTGTTGTATTTGCAGTAAATGTCTGAGATGGGCTTAAAGATGCCATCATTAGGAGAATGTCAGAGTTTGTCACATGGATTATATCCGAGAGCTGTATTCGAATCTTGAATGTGATCGATGAAGATATCCGTCTGAATGGATCTTTACTTCGACTGTATCAGGAGGATAATTAACCTGAAAAATAAAGTTAGCTTCATGTCATGTCATGATGCATGAGATGTTTTATGCCTGCGAACATGGTATGCATGTGCATGCTATGAAACGATGTAATGTATATGATGCAGAATGAAATAAATCAGAACATTGTATGCAGGTATGTGATGTGAAATGATGTAATGAATGCGCTATGCGTCTGAAACGTTCTTCCAGGGGACTCTACTGGGGAAATAAATCTAGTCTTCTGGTCGGAGATATTTGTATTGATGACCCTGTCTCAGCTGGGGTATTTGATTTCTGTCTGATGGTAGAAACATTCGACAAAGCCTGGCTGGGGGATAGAAGAGATGACCAATTCGTCTGGTGATGCCAATTTCTTCTGGGGAATAACTGGCTTAGCCAGGGAATAGAATTGGCAACGGATTCATTCGAAAGCATGGTTAGACCTTCTCCTCGATCCTGAAGTCGTATAGTAATTGCTATTACTATTCTAGGCATGCAATTTTTTTGTAAACATTGATCATATTCAAATGCATATATCAATTCAAATTAAATCAATGGACGTTTACGCAAACAAAACAGAAAAAGTGAAAACAAAAGCATCTTTTTTGGAGATAAAATTGTATTGATTTTGAAAGAGGGCCTATAAACAGGCAATTCGTGTACAGGGAGACAGAAATCCTAGTAAGAGGAAATTGTCAGGAAAACAAAGAGAAAGCTATGCAGAAAAAGTCCTATTGATCTTAATTCCACTACTGTCATTATGTCTTCAAGCATCTCATCTCCTGCTGTCGGATAGAAGTGATTGGCTTGTTCAGTCCCTTGAACTTGGTTGAAGATGACAGAGAACGGGGCATAGTCATACGCTTTAATCCCTAATTTTTGCCTGGACCGCCTTTTCAGGTTTTCAGTCCACCAGGATACCCGTTGTTGCCCAAGCCGCCTTTTCAGGTTTTCGACTTGCCGGGTGTACATTTTTATATGTTTATCCCTAATTTTTGCCCAAACCTTTTTGATTCGCCGGGATGCCCTTACTTTTGCCTAGATACATTGACCTAGCGGGTCTCTTTTATGCGTAGTATTTTTTAACTATGTCCCCGTTCACCGGATGTGGGAAGTCTTCGCCGTCTATCGTAGCAAGTATCATGGCCCCACCAGAGAATACTTTCTTAACTACAAATGGCCCTTCGTATGTGGGGTTCCATTTGCCCCTGGGATCACTTTGTGGTAGAATGATACGCTTGATCACCAAGTCGCCAATTTGATACACCTGTCTCTTGACCTTTTTGTTGAAGGCCTGGGTCATGCGCTTCTGATATATCTGCCCATGACAAACAGCCGCAAGTCTCTTCTCATCAATCAAATTTATCTGATCGAGTCGAGTCTGAATCCATTCATCTTCGTCTAAGCCCACCTCTTTCATGATTCCTAGGGAGGGAATCTGAACTTCCACTGGTAAAACGGATTCCATTCCGTAGACTAAAGAGAAAGGAGTTGCCCCTGTCGAAGTGCGTACTGAAGTGCGATAACCATGAAGAGCAAAGGGTAACATCTCATGCCAGTCTTTGTATGTTACTGTGATTTTTGTATGATCTTCTTGATCTTCTTATTAGCAGCTTCTACGGCGCCATTCATCTTTGGCCGGTACGGAGAAGAGTTATGGTGTCTTATTTTGAACTGCGTGCAGAGTTGAGTAATCATCTTGTTGTTCAACCGGAGAGAGCAGGTTTCTCAGATGTATATTTGATAGGATCCATCTTAGAAATCAATAAAGTGGTGTGATTCAACATATACTGTCTTAGTCGGCGAGCAGCCTAAGCCAAAGCACAGCAAGTTTTCTCGAGCAGTGAGTATCTTGTTTCACAGTCGGTACCTTTTGCTAAGGCAGTATATTGCATGCTCTTTTCGACCAGACTCGTCATGTTGCCCAACACACACCCTATTGAATTTTCTAACACGGTCAAATACATGATTAGAGGTCTTCCTTCAACTGGTGGCATCAAAATTGGAGGTTCTTGGAGATACTTCTTGATTTTGTCAAAAGCTTCTTGACATTCATCATTCCATATTATCTCTTGATTTTTCCTCAGTAATTTTCTTGTCTACTTCAGTACCTAGATTCAGTTGATTCCTCATGCGGCTGTATGGTCTTTTCTTCTTGCAGTACCAGTCTGGCAAGTTCTCCAGGTACTTCACAAGCTTCCTCACTTCCATCGTCGGTTTGGTAGATCGGATTTTCAAAGTCATAATGAACAGTAGCAGAACTATTATCAACAGGATCCATAGTGGATATGGATACGCAATTTGTTACGTGAGTGTGTGCAAGAAAACATAGCTTGTTTGACAAAATGACAGGAAAGATAAAGAGCGCAATATTTGAATGCAAAAAGTCCATTGATTTATTGAATATGAATATGCTTATGAAAATGACAAAACCCTTGAAAAGTTAGCTATTGTGCCCCGGGCATAGGCACAATGCTTTGAAATACTAAAATAGCAATAACAATTACTCCTGACTAAAGGAAATCAGGATAGTGTCTTCAGCCTTCCAATTATTGAGTCTGTCACCAATTGTTGGGAAAATCCAGCTATCTGGGTCGCAATCGCTATCAGCATCTTCTACAGCATTAACAGTCTCGTCAAGGTTAGGCAGAGGGGCAGTGATGTCATTAGGAGTCTCCGGAGGATCAGAGGTAGCCGCCTGTATCTTTCCACTTCGAATGCTGCTTTCAACACGTTCACCTGTCAATATAAGTTCAGTGAAACCCGATGAGGAACTTTTCAATAAATGGCTGTAGAATGGGCCAGTCAGTGTACCCATGAACATGTCTACTAATTCTCGATCAGTCATAGGGGGTTTGACTCTGCCAGCCAAATCTCTCCATTTTTGGGCATATTCTTTGAAGCTTTCTTTAGAGCCCATAGTCATATTCTGCAACTGTAGCCGAGTGGGCGCTGATTCAGAATTATATTGGTAGTGCTTGTAGAAAGTTGTTGCTACACCAGTCCAGGTGCGGATGTTAGAGCTCTCGAGCTGATAGTACCATTCCAACTGGGTTCCAGACAGACTCTCTTGGAAGAAATGGATCCATAGCTTCTTATTAGTGGTATACGGCTGAATCTTCCTCACATAAGCTCTCAGATGCATTTGAGGACAAGATACCCCATCATACTTAGTGAAAGTGGGGACCTTGAATTTGCGGGGAATGACCACATCAGAGACCAGACCTAAGCTTTCGAAATCCAGACCGGGCGCCTTCTGACCTTCCATAGCTAGCATACGTTCTTCCAGCAACTTGTACTTATCATCTCTTGGAGAATACTGTTCATCCTCATAATCTTCATCATCGTCCTCAGGGTTGAAGAGATCAACATTCTCCTCTTCTGAATCTGTCCCCTCTTCTTGATCCTTCGGAATCCTAATCTTGACTCCTGCAGTATGTCCTTTAAGCCTTCTTCCCAGGTTAATGTAACTCACAGGTTCCTTGTCTTCCTTTTTCTCGAGCAAGAGAACCTTCAGTTCCTCCTGCCCCTTGGATAAATTCAAGATCATCTCTTGGAGTCGAGCATTTTGAGCCTGGAGCTCTTTGATAGCTTGTTCGAGAGCCATTTTTCTGTTTGGAGGAAAACCGTGAGAACACTGATCCCTTTAGAGTACCTGTTATGCAATGTTATGCTATGCAATGTATGAAATGTTTTCAAGGACTTTCGGAATTTAACTTTGCATAAACTACCGAAAAAGGAAACTTTTTTTTTTACCAAACAGAGCAAAGTTAAATCCCTAAGTCCTTGAAATGGTTAGTACAATGCTATGATGTTATGATGTCATGATGTTATGATGTTAAGTTGTTATGGTGATAACAAGCACAAGCAAATCACACAACAATCATTCCTAGGTTTTAAGGCTTGCATGAGTTCCATAGGTAAGTACCCTCCCCACTGAAGTTTGGTTGGTTCAACCTGTCCTAGAATAGTAACCGGGTTCTAGAAGGATCTCAAATCATCGACCTTTCCTTAAGTCCACTTCAGTGCAACGCCAAGTGGTTGACCAAAGCTTCCCTAAAGTCCAATCTCAAAGAGTGTAGTATCGAGTCTCAACCAACCCCAGTCAGAACCGAAGTCAGTTATCTCACTACTTTCTAATGGCTAGGATGAGTCAATTAGGGTTCTAAAGGTCTGGTTAATGCTTTGATGACACCACGCGAATGCCAAATTTTTCCTCAAGTAAACATGAGGAACATCAGGACATCCAAAGTGTCACATTAACCGTAGCCATCATTTTAACCATTCCAGTATACGCCGGATAGTCGCGATGATCTATTGCTACTTACCTAAGGCACACTAGATCCGGGTGTAGGATCTTTCACTCAACAATACCCTTAAAAGAAGGAACAATTGAAAACATAAATGATTTTTTAAGGTGACCTCTCTTTGTGTTCCCCAGCAGAATCGCCAGTTCTGTCATACGATGAACTGACTTTAAGGTGTTTTTTAATCGCAATGTCGCGGTTAGCAAGAGTCGCCACCGACTTTTCTTTTATCCAATAAGGAAAGGTGGAAAAGAATAGGAAAGACCTTAATTTAGATTTTTAGGTTCGGGAGGTACATTATACAAAGGGAAGGTGTTAGCACCCTTTGTATCCATGGTTATCCATGGGCTGTTAATTGCTTAATCATTTATGTTTTTCTAGTTTGAAAAAGTGTTTGAGAAATGTGTAGGAAATGTTTTGGAAAAGGAGAATTTAACTTTGTAATGATTCTTGCATGAATGTATACAAAGTGGTTATCTCATTTAGTTTTGAAAGTCGTTTAGAAAAATATAACTCGGCAATGATCCTAGTACGGATGTATGCCAAGTGGTGATTTTCTAAGATGTTTTGAAAGGTGTGAGGTGTGAAAAGTATTTTAGGTTATGAATAAGCAATTAAGAGGTATACCTATCCAAGGTCTTTACGGGCATTTCCTATCCTTATGAGGGTAAAACTATCCTTACTATTGAGAAGTAAGTAGTCCTATCCTTTGGATGTAAAAGGGTCATCGTTGGGTCATCGATTGGTCATTGAAGGCAACAGTTGTGAGGATACCTTAGCATTCGAAGGGACTATCATCATTTAACCGTAGGCTACACCGAAGGGTCATCGAGGGACAAAGGCAACATTCGAGGGACTATGATGATTTAACCGAAGGGTCTTTGCTAAATGCATCCCCACATTCGCGGGACATGACCATAATACCATAATCATAGGGTAACAAAGAGAGGTCCGAGATCACTTATTTAAAGGCAAAGTTTTACAATTAATTAGGTAGCCGTAATCAAGTAGGTAATACATTAAGACCAATTAAGCTATTAGGGTGGATCTTCGCCATAAAATCGATACATTACAATCAATTGAGTAATTCAGGGTGAATCTTCATAAGGGTACCCCACAAATAAAGTGGGATACCTAACAAGCAATCCTTTCCTGGGGTATGCGAACCTTTACAAAACTCAACAAAACATGTCAGAACACCAAATCAGGGTGCAATCGAGGATTACACCACAAAAAAAAAATCATAACAGTAAATAAGGTCGGATAAATGATGCATGATAAAACATGAGTGAAAAATCAGAACAGAAAAGTCAGCTACTGTCACGTTCGCTCCTGCCTCGCCTAGCGAAGGCTTAGCGAATACTCGCTGCATGCTCGCTTAGCGATGTGCTAGCGAGCGGCTGCGGATTCTGGTTTTGATATCAGTACATTGTCAACCAATTTTATGCCTTATGGCTTTCATTACCGCAATTATATGGTTAATCATTTAAGGTATTCAGGTACATACTAAAGTTCACATGCCAAACTTAAGCTATTTTCATAAATCTAATCATAAAGCCATATGCAAATTACGAACATAAGGTAGTAATAGCAATGTAAACCTGTTGGCAACTGAATTGCGACTTCGAATCGGCAAATCGGATTGAATTGGGCAGAGGTAGACCTTGGTGCCGCCGAGTTCCTTCAGGGTTTGTCTCCTGTGAGTGTTAGGGTTTGCTTGCTACGGCTCTCCTTTCTCCGTTTTTGTTCCCCCCTTTTTTGACTGAAGCTTGGCTATTTATAATGCTCTTGTTATGACCTAATGGGCTCAGAATGAAGCCCAGAAATTCTGATATTCGCAAGCTTCGCTAGGCGAAGGAATTGCTCGCCTAGCGAGCAAGCTAGTTTGGCCCTTTTTTCTGGATCAGGTGCTTCGCTGGGCGAGTTGCATAACGAAGGGTTCGCTAGGCGAAGGAATTGCTCGCCTAGCGAGCAAGCTAGTTTGGGCCTTTTTCTGGAGTGGGTATGTTGTGAGCTGGCCTTTTGTTCCTTTAAGATCAGTGCCTTGCAGAATAAGTCCGAGTGTCTTGAACAATGCCTTGTAATATCAACGGGCAAATTTTGGGGTATGACACAGACGAAGCTTGTACTTCCTCAAACGCTGAAAAAGCTTCAACAAATGTTCAACATGTTCAACTTCCCTTCGAGACTTAGCAATCATGTCATCGACATAGACCTCTATCTCCTTGTGCATCATATCATGAAACAAGGTAGTCATAGCTCGTTGTTACGTGGCTCCGGTGCATCTTCCCATACCTCGGTGGTGAGAGGTGTAAGGGTGAGGAATACCCCTTTCCCTTGCCGGTGCATCTTCCTCCATCGTTTCACCTGCACGAAAATCATCTTCTCCCGCCTCTTCGTGGTTAACAGAAGTATACAACCAATTCTCATTGTTATCAATATTAGTTTTATCAGTGTTCGGTAAGCGGAACAGCCGGCGTTTCCGGCTTACCAACACATACCCATGACGGCTTTGTTCGAGCATTCCTTGCGTGCACAGGGCATTGAGGTCAAGCTTGCCCAACGCCCGCATCGGGGTTTCTCCGTCCAAAACCGGCGTACACCCACACCAGTCAGCAATTTGTGTAATCATACCACCCACTGAAATGGCACCTGAGCTGGCACGCCCCATGGTACCTAAATGGTCAGCGGCGAATGCCGCCACATTCACTGGTTCCTCATTAACCATGGCATGCATCAAATATAACTCCCGCTTTGCCGCCACACCTTTACTATCTCCTCGTCCGAACAAGGTGAACGCTAACCCTTTTTTAGCATATCGGAAGCACGGGTTTTGAATCCATGATGCCTTTGCACTCCGGGGTTCGTACTGCGGTAAACCTGTAATAGAGGACCAAAAGGAACCTGCAGAAAAGTCATTTGGCACTGCCCCGGATCCTACCAATGGTAACCGGAGGCATTGCCCAAGCTGAATAACTGACATCGAATAATCTTCGTTATAAAGCCGGAAACTCATAGTACCAAAATCTTCATAAACATGACCAGTCCAGTTCTTTTCCAATTTAAATTTAACAGTGCTTAGGAACTCTAGAGTGATGCGTTCATAGGAAGGCACATCTGCATGCATAAATTCAAAAATACCTAAATTGTGGAACATTTGAGATACATCATCTAGAATTCCTAAAGCACTCATAGTATCATCACAAACATACCTTGTAGGTACAAGCTTCCTTTTAAGGTGAGTCTTGTACCTTTCAACATGATCATCATCCTCAAAAATGATTCCGTGTGCATTTGGCATCCTCCGAGCCCTTTGTCTCGGTCTTGAGGTCTCTACCACAGCCTTTCCTCGCTCGGCTCTTTTGGGGGGCATAATGGTCACCTGAAAAGTTAGCGGAAAAAAATAGTGGAGATAGAGAAAAATAATACCGTCACGGTGTAGAGTGCGAGAAACGGCCCAGCTTTTGTGAAGGAACTTTGAAAAAAAAATGGTTGGATGATGATGAAATTTGAGGTTTAAGGTGAAGGTGGTTATGGAGTTTGAGAGATTTGAGAGAAAAATAGGGTTGGAGGAGATGAAGTGGCTGAAAAGTGAGTGGGGAGTGGTAAAAGGTATTTAAAGACATGTGGGCCCCACTCCAACGTCTCTAAATTTTAAAAAAAAAATCTGCGTTACACACTGCAACATGGCCCGTGCTAGCCAACACGGCCGGCCATGTTGCACCCCTGGAAAATGTATGAGGACAAGGCCATATGAGCAACACGGCCCGGGCTGGCACACACGGCTGCCCGTGTTGCTCCTCTTCCTCTGGAAAATGTATGAGGAAATTGGTAAGCCTGCAACACGGCCCGTGCTAGCCAACACGGCCGACCGTGTTGCCTTGTTCTGTCTTGCACTTTTCTCCTTACACGTCCACGGTTGAACACCTTAGTTGTTACCCCATTCGAGTTTTTCACCTTCACCAGTAGCACACTGCGATAACCTACAAACATTCAAACTCAAAAAAATAGAAACACAAAAAAAAAATCATTAGAGAGAAAAATTGAAAACCCGTGGGTTGCCTCCCACGAAGCGCTTCGTTTAACGTCGCATGGCTCGACGGTTGTTCATCTCATCCTGTGAGACGAGCAACATGTATTTGACCGATTTCTTGTCCTTGGTAATACGACTTTAACCTCTGACCATTGACTTTGAACGTATCCCCGTTTGCTTGATTCTGTAATTCAATCGCTCCATGAGGGAAAACTTTGTGAACAACAAACGGGCCTGACCATTGGATTTCAACTTCCCAGGGAATAACTTTAATCGAGAATTATACAAAAGGACCAGTTGTCCTTCATAAAACTCTTTTCTCACTATCCTTTTATCATGCCATTTCTTTGTTTGGTTTTTATAGACCTTAGCATTCTCATACGCACGATTCCAAAATTCTTCTAATTCGTGGAGCTGAAGGATCCGACAACTTCCTGCCTTGGATAAATCCATATTCAAAAATTTTGAAGCCTAAAATGCCTTGTGTTCTAATTCAAGCGGTAGATGGCATGCCTTGCCGTAAACTAACTGGTACAGTGACATACCAATTGGCATTTTGAAAGCCATTCGGTAAGCCCAAAGTGCATCATCCAACTTGCTTGCCCAATCCTTGCGGGATGAGTTTACAGTCTTTTCAAGGATTTGTTTGAGTTGCGTGTTTGACACTTCCACCTGCCCACTAGTTTGAGGGTGGTACGGAGTCGCAATTCGATGCTTCACATTATATTTCAAGAGGAGCTTCTCCATTAGATGATTCAGAAAATGTGTTCCTTCATCACTTATTAAAGCTCTTGGTACTCCGAACCTAGAAAAGATAGTCTTCTTTAGAAACCTAATCACCACTCGAGCATCATTAGTTGGTAGGGCCACGGCCTCCACCCACTTTGAGACATAATCCACCGCCACTAAGATGTACTGCTTCCCAAAAGATGGTGGGAATGGACCCATGAAATCGATACCCCACACATCAAAGAGTTCAACTTCTAACATGGCATTTTGGGGCATCTGATTTCTTTTTGAGATGTTGCCCGTTCTCTGGCATTTATCGCACTCTTTAATTATTTGTTGAGCATCTTTGAATAAAGTTGGCCAGTATAACCCAGATTGGAGAACTTTGGCGGCGGTTTTGTCACCACTAAAGTGTCCTCCATAGTCGGAGTCGTGGCATTCTTTCAACACATCCCTTTGTTCCTCCTCTGGAACACATCTCCTGATAAGTCCATCCACTCCTCTCTTATACAAAAAAGGATCGTCCCACAAGTAGAACCTGCAATCATGCAAAAACTTTTTCTTGTTAAAATCAAAATCATGGGGGATTACCCCACCGACCAGATAGTTCGCATAATCTGCAAACCAAGGCACTCCATTGACAGCGAGGATGTGTTCATCGGCGAACTCATCCTTTATTGGACGCTTGTCTTCTGTCTCTTCTATAGGTGATATTCGGGAGAGGTGATCGGCAACAATGTTTTCGCATCCTTTCTTGTCACGAATCTCCACATCAAACTCTTGAAGGAGTAAGATCCACCTATGAAGTCTTGGCTTAGAGTCCTGTTTAGCAAAAAGATACTTCAAAGCAGCATGGTCAGTATAAACAATGACTCTAGAACCCAACAGATATTGCCTGAATTTATCAAAGGCGTACACTACAGCTAACAACTCCTTTTCAGTCGTTGCATAGTTCATCTGTGCGGGGTTCAACACATGACTAGCATAATAAATGACATGTAACAATTTTTCTCGACGCTGCCCAAGAACTGCCCCCACTGCAATATCACTTGCATCACACATTATCTCAAAAGGGAGAGACCAGTCCGGGGCTAAAACAATTGGTGCTTATACTAATTTTTGCTTTAGTGTTTCAAACGCTACAGCACACTCTTTATCAAAAACAAAGGTATTATCCTTAACTAAAAGAGTCGTTAAGGGTTTTGCTATTTTAGAGAAATCTCTTATGAACCTACGGTAAAAACCCGCATGCCCTAAGAAACTTCTAATACCTTTTTCATTCATCGGTGGGGGAAGCTTTGAGATGACTTCAATCTTTGCTTGGTCCACTTCTATTCCTTTGTAGGAAATTTTGTGACCCAAGACTATCCCTTCACGTACCATGAAGTGACACTTCTCTCAGTTTAGGATAAGATTTGTTTGTTGGCACCTTTCTAACACAAGAGCAAGGTTAGTCAAGAAATTATCGAAGGACTTACCAAAAACTGACAAATCATCCATGAAGACTTCCATATGCTTCTCAAGCATATCTGCAAAGATTGATTGCATGCATCTCTGAAAAGTTGCTGGTGCATTACATAACCCGAATGGCATTCTTCTGTAGGCAAAAATACCAAAGGGCATGTAAATGCGGTCTTCTCCTGATCCTCTGGTGCAACAGCTATCTGATTGTATCTCGAGTAGCCATCGAGGAAGCAATAATAGTCATGACCGACTAACCTTTCCAACATCTGATCAATGAATGGTAAGGGAAAATGGTCCTTCCTGGTGGCAAGATTCAGCCTTCTATAGTCGATGCATACCCGCCAACCAGTGACTGTCCTTGTGGGTATCAACTCATTCTTCTCATTTTTTATCACAGTAGTTCCACCTTTCTTTGGCACCACATGAACTGGACTTACCCACGAACTATCAGATATGGGATAAATCATCCCTACATCCAACAGTTTAACCACCTCTTTTCTGACAACTTCCTTCGTTGTTGGGTTAAGTCGTCGTTGAGGTTGGACAACCGGCTTGTGATCATCTTCGATAAGAATTTTATGCATGCATAATGTAGGGTTTATCCCCTTCAAATCTTCAATATACCAGCTGACGCATTCGCAAAACACAACCGGCGGGCAAAAACAAAACAAACAGAGCCGCCACCGTGCGTTATTTATCCCAAAGAGGGAAAGGAAACGCTCGAAGTAAACCTGGAAAAGACATGGTCTCGCGACCAAAGAGAGATGGGATCGGGAGTCTGTTATGCGAAGGGAAGGTATTAGCACCCCTACGCATCCGTCGTACTCGACGGGATCCACGCTCAGAAAGAATAGAAGAAAGGTTGCTAAACACTGCTCAAAGAATGCACACACACACTAGAATAAGACACAGGTGGGAGAAGAAGGGAACGAGCTCGCTAGGACATCGCATCCTATGCCTACATATGTCATCTGGAATGAGAATCAGAGCTACCGTAGTTCGGCTCACGCACGCCAAACAAAACACACACACAAGAAACCGACTGCTAATCGCTGGGCTTACGTCAGACTTCACACAAACAGGCAAACATGGAAACCGAATGCCAATCGCTGGACTTACATCAGACTCCGAACCAACAAACACACACAGGAAACCAACTGCCAATCGCTGGACTTACGTCATACTCCACACAAACAAACACCAATAGGATACGGAATGCCAATCGCTAGTCTTACATCCATCTCCTAACACACACAAGAAGGTTAACCAACAGACAAGTTAATAGGGAGTCTGGAACTCGAGCCTAATAACTGTCAAGCAAACACACACAAAAAAAAGAAAAGGGTGCCCGGAGAGATCTCGTACAATCTCCTGCCTACGTACCTCATCTGGTATAAGGATCAGGGCAACGTAGTTCCCCTTAACAGGGGAGAAACTTTCTCCTAACCAGAGACTGGGAAATGACAAACTAAAAGGGAGTCTGACTCGATCCTGATAGTTATCATGCAATCCACAATGGTCCTAGGTTAAGGTTTCTATCTAACTTGCACAGGCAACAAGCTATCCTAAACAGCACAGGCAAAGTCATACAAGCACAAAAAGCAAGCACACACACTATATGCACACAATTAGGCTCATACAAGGTTAGGCTGCAAAAGCAAGCCAACTGGAATCGGGTGTAGTTAGCTCTTAACCCTAACATTGAGTGTTAGGGTGAAGCAGATGAAATGGGAAGTGAGGGTAAGACCTCACAGCTCTTATCCCTGGCCTGGGAGAGCTTCAGACAAATGAAAGTGTGGGAGTTCAGAAAGTTGGAACTCTTCTCCACATATGACTGACACAACAAAGATTTTGGGTTAATATCCAAAATGCATCAACACATGGTGTGAGCAAAGTGGATGACACACTGAGTAGCAGGAGATCGATTACACATCTCTTTTATCTGTCGATTGCCTCTTAAGAGGTCTTTACCTGCTTGGCACAAAAGTAAACAAACACAAGCATTGCCTCTTAAGGAGGGCTTAAGACAGGTGTCTGCCCACATAACAGGACAGGTCTTCCTGACTACATGAAGTCAAGCGAGTTACACCTCAATGGTTAAGCAACCAAGCAAAAGCAAGTTCAAAGTGAACTTAAGCAACTTATGTACCTGTTGAAACATCAGACAAATCAGCACAACTATACAGACAAACAGACAATCATGAATATCAAACAGTCAAACCCAATGAGCAAAGGCATAAGCCAACAAGTCAAACTCAAATGAGTTAACAACCCTACAAAACACACAATGTTAGTAGTCAAAAGTAAACATCAAAGGCTCAAGTGATAGAGCACCAACAACTATGGAACTTGAATGCTCCACCTAAAATCAAAACTCAAACATAAGCAACCAACCACTTGGTCAAGTCCTAGGGTCAAAGATGGAGAAAATATCCAAAACAGAACATGAAATTTAACATGAATCAACTTCATTCACATCTTGAAACAATCCAAAAGGTCTCATCTCAATATCAATTATCAAATCCATTTCATGAACCAAACATGGCAAGGTATGCAACTTGTGACCACATTGTGACATCAGAATGAACAAATGCACAATAATTCAAAAATGATTCAAACAATTTTGGCAAAATTGATGGGTAAACAGGACATACAACATGATCATCACACAAAAATATAGAAGCATTGGACATCATTAGGCATGGCAATCACATTGCATAAGTCAAGACAAGCACAACAAGCAAATGTGTGACACCAATTGTCACACCAAGTTAGCATAGGCATAAAACAGAGATGGATTATGGTAAAGACCTCAAACCAAAGCCAACACACCACTCAACATGTCTAGAAATAGTATGCAAAATTTCACATTCATTGGATAAGGAACAAGCATTTCACAATCAAATGAAGTTCAAGGCATTTCAAAAGTTCAAATGTGACCATCCAGAATTACAAAATCTTAATTAAATCAGAAATGATCCCAAAAATTCCAACAAAAATCATGCTCATTCACAACATTCATATCAAGCATCATACAAAAAATCAGGACATTTGGAATTCATTTGGCATGGCAAATTCTTCAATCAAGTTGAACATCACAAGGTGTGACACAAATTGTCACACCAACTTAGGAAAATCATAAATCAAAAATGACAATTCATAAAAATGCAAACTCAACACCAAAATGTCCAGAAAAGAGTCTAGTTATAGCATGCAAAATTTGAGAATCATTGGATAAGAATCAAGCATTTCACAAATGATATGGCAAGGCAAGGTCAAGAATGCACTCATGTTCAAGTATCCTAGCACCAAAAATTGTTCAGCCATGCACAATTTTTATTTTTATGATAAAAAAAAACTAGAGAGAATCAGGATCATGATGCAAAAAATCCCATAATTTTTGGATGTGTTTTGGATTTGATATGAATTTTGGAAGATTGCGAAAGGAAATGAAATCAAATGAAACAATTTAAATGGATTAATTGGAATTTATTTAATTTGAATTAAATTTGGCGCCATCACATGAAACGCTGCGTTTCATTAATGTGTTGGCTGGTCAACCAAGGTCAACAATACGCTCGGCCAATCAGGAAGCTTGCATGGGAAATTCATGATCCAATCGCGTACAAGCCCTAGTGAAACACCTATAGCAACGCTTTAACATGGCAAAGGGATCAAAAACCGTTCTCAAAAGTCTGTACTTCGTCTTCTTCACGCAACCATACATGAACAGTGAGCATCATCAAGAACTCAAGAACAAATTTCCCAGTTTTCAAAAATAAGCACATGTACACATAGCATAAACATCACAGATCATGAATCAAGCATTGATTAAGCATGGATCATCACACATCAAGTGAATCGAGCAAAACACATTTCATCATCAAAACTTTAATCTACCATATCTAACATGATAATGCATGGAAATTAATGATTCGAAGCTCAAAATGATCAGAAACAACAAGATCTACAACATTAGCATAGCATAATTGAGAATTAAGAGAATCAATTTTGTGACCTCTTGAAGTGCAGCTTTGAAATTCAATGAAATCAGGCCTTGCAATGCTCAGAGGTTCTTCTAGGAAGTTTGTGCAGTTAATTGGAAGAGATCTTGAGGTTCACTTGCTCTTGATTCAACCAGAATTGGATTTCACCATTGTTGCTTCCATAGCTTCAAGCATGAACAAAGTGCACGAATTCTCTTGGATCTATCTTCAAACTTGCTCCATGATGCTTCCAGATGATGAATTAGGCAATGGATTGTGGTTTGATTCAAGAAAAATGAGAGAAAATTTGAGAGAAAAAAAGTGTGAGAAATTTCTAGATCTGAAAATTGTGAATGTTAATCTCAAAAACAGTTAGGGTTATGGTATATATATGCTATGCTAAACATGCTTAATTATGCCTAAACTGAATGCTAATGAAAATGGATTAAATTTGGAGGTGTTTTGCAAAATTAAGCTTTCACCCTTATGCATGGAAATCATGGATGAACTGTACACGAAAATTATTGAATTTCACTTAAAACCATATTTTAAAATCAATGGTAATTGCCAAATGTTCAAATAATTCACCAATTTTGAATTTCATGTTTTCCCTCCAAAAATTCAAGATTTTGCAAATGATTATGTGATGATAATTGATGTAATGCAATGAAATATTTTGAAATTAGAGGTCAAAATAAGAATAAGGCAAAAAGAACCACTTGAATTGGAGTTTTGGTTGAGAAGTTATGACCATTTGAATCTTCATGTATACTTGGCCATGTTTTGATCATATATCATTAACCACACATGAGAAATTGATGATCTTGGACTTTTTGGAAATGGGAGAGAAAGATCTACAACTTTCATGTTCAACAAAATTTCATTTGAAGCTTTCTTGATGATGAAATATTGAGTTGAAAACCTTCTCATTTTTGGCAAATTCAAATTACAGGTCACTTTCTATTTTTGGAAAGTTTTGTCCTGACTTCAATTTCTTCAATGTTGATGTTTGAAATGTCAAATGAGACTTGTTTGAACATGAATGAAGTATTTCTAATCACTTCCCACCTCCAAATCCAACAGTTGACCTGACAGTTGACTTTTGTAGTTGATAGATGACTTGGCCATGCACATATGATTTTGAGCCTCAACCTCTTGATGAAATGGCTCCAACATGAAACCCTAGCTTATACAAGCTCAACAAAATCATATGATGATCTCCAACTCAATAAAGACCTCATCTCCTTGAAGAACCCTGATTGGTATAATGCAACTGATTACGGTTGACCAGAGGTCAAAACCCTAATCCCAAGGAGCTTGATCAGAAATAATGAATCATGATGATGATGATGTACCATCTCAACCAAGATAATACCCAACCTCCTTGAGGAACAAAAAAACCCTAATTGAAGCACAAACCTCAGATGATTAGTGATCAATTCATGAGACCCTCAAGCTTGAATCTTTTAACCTCTTTATCTTCTGAGCAAGACTTAGGAGGATGACTTGTTCATTTCTCACATGACATGCAAAGATGTAATGCCTAATGTCCTAAAAGATGAAATGCAATATGCTAAGCTAGTCCCAAGAGATGAGGGCAAATTTTGAGGTGTTACAGCTGCCCCTATTCAATCCACTGTGAACCTGTCAATATGAATAGCCTCGGCTTTCAGATGATCCGGGTGAAAAGTGATTGAATACCAAGAACAGACGAACAATTTGCACTCTGATGGGAAATAGTTAATAATGCCTGTCAGAATCGGCAAAGAAGCAATTCTCAAAAGAAGAATCCGTCTGGTACGGAGAAAGTCGGCCTGAATTCCGTACAAAATTTTTGACCTATATACCAAAATAAATGGTAACACAGGAACCACCATGGCCTGAACGCCGCTCATCAGTCTGAATACTGAACCTCATAGTATGAGAGTATGGATATCGGTCTTAACACCGGGAGATTGGCCTGAATGCCCGAAAAACTGGCCTGAATGCCATTTCAGTCTAGATACCAGAAAGCTGGCCTGAGTGCCACAAGTTCTTCGACCTGAATATCGGAAACTGCTTCGATCTGAAAATCGGAAACTGGCCTGAGTGCCACAAGTTACATCGACCTGAGCGTCGGAAACTTCTTCGATCTGAAAATCAGAAACTGGCCTGAGTGCCACAAGTTCTTCGACCTGATCGTCGGAAACTTCTTCGATCTGAAAATCGGAACCGGGCCTAAGTGCCACAAGTTACATCGACCTGAGCGTCAGAAACTTCTTCGATCTGAAAATCGGAAATTGGTCTGAATACCACAAGTACTTCGACCTGAGCGTCGGAAACTTCTTCGATCTGAAAATCGGAAATTGGCTTGACTGCCACAAGTTCCTCGACCTTAACGTCGGAAAACTGGCCTAAATGCCATAACGGTCTGAATACCCGAAAAACTCGTCACGCCTGTCAGCATCGGCAGAAATAATGAATAGTGATAAACGAGGCGGCACGCGTGCCAACGATCCATGCCGGGGATAACAAGCCATGAACCGGCTATTCTCTATTCAACCGTAGCAAACGAACACTTTGCGCTTAGCTGGGGATTATCTCTTTCTCTTTACTTTACTTTTTGGACCCCGAAACTTCTTGAATTATCATTTCCATCCCCGCCCGACAGAAACTCTTCCTCCAATATCGCACTACTGGGGAATACTGTTAATTCAAAATCACGATGCCAAACTCCTCGGAGTAACATCTTCACCTTCTGGCGAAACCACTTCTCAAACAATAACCACGACTTGAGACTAGCTTATGCCTGCAATGCTGATGCATGATAATTTTTCAGCGTAATGCTCCACAATCATGGAAATGCTACGCAATTAATTATGCAATATGCTATGCTTATCTACATGATGAAGGCATAAAAAGTATCCCCCTCAAGGGACTCTCCTAGGGAACTCGAGGCACTCTGCTGAGGAACTCGACAACACTCCAATCTCCACCCTGCTGGGGAATAGCACTGCTGCTGGGAAATAGGTCACCCTTACCAGGGAGAACCTCCACGAAACCCGATCCACCTGGGGACTTCGTTGGGGAAAAAACCACCAACACACTCTGTGGGGAAACCACGACCTCCGACTCGCTGGGGAACAGCAAGCTCCACCATGCCAGGGGAAATAGCTACCCACAAACACCTCCGCTGGGAAATAGCAACCTTCAGGCCTGGTTGCTGAGGAAACATCAATCTCAAACCTGCTGGGGAGATAACCATCCCGACCCTGCTAGGGAAAACACAGACCTTGAATCTGCTGAGGAGGTAACAACCCCGCCACTGCCTAGGGAACAAGGAAATTCTGGCACAGAACACCCGTCGACTCGTCGAACCCTGGTATTCAACTTCTAAATCCAATGTCAGCTTTCCACTTTTGAGAGCTCCCAAACTCGTCTGGACTTTTCTGATTCATCACCTTGCATTCTCGCCCCCTCCGTACTCGACGGTGATCGAACTCCTGGGATTCATACAGACTTTCCAATCTCAGACTTTGAAGAGTCTTCTTGATTAACTCTCAAGGATCGTCGTACGTTTTTCGCCATCTTTTCACCATTCTTCAATTCTTTCGTCCCTGATTGGAATCCACGGGGATCTTTTGTCAAAAGCTTCACATCACAACCTGCAAGTGAGTGAAAATATCTAACAGCACCTGCAAAAGATTGTTAGATAAAAACATGCCCCAGGTATGCCAAAATTTCAACACTTGGGTCACTCAACCTTCCGAGTAAGATTTCAAGTTTCAATCTTATAAACATGCATTGGAAGGGACCTGTATGTCTTAAAATGCAAGATTCTTTATCACAAACAATTGGATGTTTTTGCAATCAAAGCGGTAATGAAAATAAAAACGAAATTATTTGACTGAATATGCGTTTTATTAATTGAAAAAATGTGGCTCAAACTGAGCAATACAAAGGAAGCAATTCCTGAAAAGAGGTAATTGCGCACAAAAGGAAAAATCTATCCTAATGGCAATGTGAAACCGTAATCTCATCGAGTTCCAACTCGGTTACACCCCATATGTCCTCAGACTCCCCGTGCTTTTTGCCTTCTGAACAAGACGCTTCAGACCGATCCCTACCGGGGATTATCCATGTGCCTTAACCAAAGCGCAAACGATCATGCCAGACGTAGTTGTTCGTTTCAATCTCTCTTTTTCCTGGACCGCCCTTTCGGGTTTTCAGTCCATCAGGATACCCTCGTTAGCCCAAGCCGCCTTTTCAGGTTTTCGACTTGCCAGGTGTACAATTTTTCCTTTTTTATCCCTAATTTTTGCCCGAACCTTTTCATCATCATTTTCAATTTTTTTTTGGTTCGTCGGGATGCCCATTTTTTCCTGGACTATTTTATTCTTTTTGTCCAGCGGGTCTCTTTATACGAAGTATTTTTTAACTGCGTCCGCATTCACAGGGGATGGAAAATCTTCGCCATCCATGGTCGTTAACAACAAGGCTCCGCCAGAGAAAACCTTCTTGACCACGAATGGACCTTCATAATTGGGTGTCCACTTACCCCTACGATCGTTTTGAGGAGGAAGGATCCTTTTCAGCACCATATCACCTACGTGATACACACGAGGTCGCACCTTTAGGTCGAAAGCACGCTTCATCCGCTGCTGGTACAACTGCCCATGACAAATGGCCGCCAGCCTCTTTTCCTCAATCAGGCTCAACTCTTCATACCGAGTTCTTACCCATTCAGCCTCTTGCAACTTCACGTCCATTAGGACCCTCAACGAAGGAATTTGAACCTCAACCGGTAACACGGCTTCCATCCCATATACCAACGAGAAAGGCGTTGCCCCAGTAGATGTATGCACCGAAGTTCGATACCCATGCAATGCAAATGGCAACATCTCATGCCAATCTTTATAGGTCACGACCATCTTCTGCACAATCTTCTTTATATTCTTATTGGCTGCCTCAACTGCCCCATTCATCTTCGGACGATAAGGAGAAGAATTGTGATGCTCGATCTTGAATTCCCGACACAAGTCTGCCATCATCTTATTATTCAAATTAGAACCATTATCAGTAATGATTCTTTCGGGAACCCCATATCTGCAAATGATGTCTCTCTTCAAGAATCTGGCGACGACCTGCTTCGTCACGTTTGCATAAGAGGCTGCTTCCACCCACTTGGTGAAGTAGTCAATAGCCACTAATATGAACCGGTGCCCATTCGAAGTCGTAGGCTCAATCTTTCCAATCATATCAATGCCCCACATAGCAAACGGCCACGGAGATGACATCAAGCTCAACGGATTTGGAGGCACGTGCACCTTGTCAGCATAAATCTGGCATTTATGACACTTCCGCACGAAATTGAAACATTGGGCCTCCATTGTCATCCAATAATAACCTGCCCTCAGCAGCTTCTTCACCATTGCATTCCCACTGGCATGGGTACCGAACAACCCCTCGTGAACCTCTTTCATCAATTGGCTTGCTTCTTTATCATCAACACATCTGAGCAAAACCCAATCGAAATTTCTCTTGTACAAAACCCCATCCTTATTCAAGTAGAACACAATGGCCAACCTCCGCAGAGTCTTTCGGTCCTTTTTAGATGCTCCCTCAGGATACTCTTGGGTCTCCAGATAGCGCTTGATATCATAATACCACGGCTTCTCATCGTCAGGCGCTGTGTCAACAGCAAACACATAAGTCGGTCTATCCAGACGTCCCACCTCAACACTGGGGAACTGATTCCACCACTGCACCTTAATCAAGGCGGCCAGAGTAGCCAAAGCATCTGCCAACGGATTCTCTTCTCTAGGCACATGATGCATTACCACCTTGGTGAAAAACGTCAACAATCTCCTCGTATAATCCCGATATGGAATTAAATGAGATTGATGCGTATACCATTTTCTGTTAACCTGATTCACCACCAAAGCTGAATCTCCATATATAACAAGGTTCTTGATCCGCAAATCAATCGCCTCTTCAATCCCCAGGATACAAGCTTCGTATTCAGCCACGTTGTTGGTGCACTCAAACGTTAGCCGGGCAGCAAAAGGAATACGGGACCCTTTCGGCGTAACCAAAACAACACCAACACCACTACCATTCACGTTAACGGCCCCATCAAACATCAGAATCCATTCGGATTCAGGGTCAGGCCCCGCCTCCGGGATCGGTTCCTCACAATCTTTCGATTTGAGAAACATGATGTCCTCATCAGGGAATTCAAACTTCATTGGTTGATAATCCTCAATGGGTTGTTGGGCGAGATAATCAGACAATACACTCCCCTTGATTGCTTTCTGGGAGGTATACTGTATATCATATTCATTCAAAATCATTTGCCATCTCGCAACCCGTCCGGTCAATGCTGGCTTTTTAAAAATGTACTTGATTGGATCCATCTTGGAAATCAATAAAGTGGTATGAACCAGCATATATTGCCTTAGTCGGCGAGCAGCCCAAACCAAAGCACAACAAGTTTTCTCGAGTAGTGAATATCTTGTTTCACAGTCGGTAAACTTTTTGCTAAGGTAGTATATGGCATGCTCTTTTCGACCAGACTCGTCATGCTGCCCCAATACACACCCCATAGACCCCTCGAGGACTGTCAAGTACAAAATTAACGGTCGTCCCTCCACAGGAGGCATCAGAATCGGAGGCTCCAGCAAATACTCTTTTATCTTTTCAAATGCCGCTTGGCAATCATTATTCCACCTGACCGTTTGATCTTTTCTCAATAACTTGAATATTGGTTCACACGTGGCTGTTAGATGAGATATGAACCGCGAAATGTAGTTCAATCTACCTAAGAAACCACGAACCTCTTTCTCCGTTCTCGGTTCAGGCATTTCTCTTATTGCTTTTACTTTAGCAGGATCAACCTCGATTCCTTTTTCACTTACAATGAACCCCGGCAATTTACCCGACCGCACTCCGAAAGTGCACTTGTTCGGATTCAACCTCAGTCTGAACTGTCTCAGCCGGTCAAACAACTTGGCCAGATCTACCAAATGCCCTTCTTCTGTCTGGGACTTTGTTATCATGTCATCATCATAGCATTCGATTTCATGATGAATCATATCATGAAACAAAGTCACCATGGCTCTCTGATAAGTAGCACCGGCGTTCTTGAGACCGAATGGCATCACCTTATAGCAAAAAGTGCCCCACGGTGTGATGAACGTTGTTTTCTCCATATCATCTGGCGACATTTTGATTTGATTATAGCCAGAAAAGTCATCCATGAAGGAAAACACCGAGAACTGAGTTGTATTATCTACCAACACATCAATGTGAGGTAGCGGGAAATCATCCTTCGGGCTAGCTCTGTTCAGATCCCGGTAGTCCATACACATTCTCACCTTCCCATCCTTCTTCGGGACCAGCACAATATTTGCAACCCAAGGCGGATAATTAGTGACAGCTAGGAAACCAGCATCCCTCTGTTTCTGCACTTCTTCCTTAATTTTCATGGCCATCTCTGGTCGACTTCTGCGCAACTTCTGCTTCATTGGAGGACAATCTGCTCTCAATGGTAGCTTGTGCACAACGATATCGGTATCCAACCCTGGCATATCTTGATAAGACCAGGCGAAGATGTCGACATACTCTTTCAACAAGGCTACCATTCTGCTCTTAACACTTTCCTCCAAAGTGGCCCCGATCTTCACTTCCTTTCTGACCTCTTCGGTACCCAGATTCACTATCTCTACCTGTTCCTCGTGCGGCTGAATCACCTTCTCCTCTTGTTTCAACAACTTGGCTAATTCCCCCGGCAGTTCACAATCTTCTTCGCCTTCTTCTTCGGTATGATAGATCGGATTGTCGAAGTCATATAAGGCTGTAACAAGATTGTTATCAATGAGATCCGGCGAATGATCGCATCTGCATGAATGTTGATTCATGCATTGCTTTAGAACCGGAGCGAGACAAATTGAAAAAGGAAAATGAAAACATTAGTCGCCAGCTGTCGCATCCGCGAAAAACAACCGGCGGGCAAAAACAAAACAAATAGAGCCGCCACCGTGCGTTATTTAACCCAAAGAGGGAAAGGAAACGCTCGAAGTAAACTTGGAAAAGACATGGTCTCGCTACCAAAGAGAGATGGGATTGAGAGTCTGTTATGCGAAGGGAAGGTATTAGCACCCCTACGCATCCGTCGTACTCGACGGGATCCACGCTCAGAAAGAATAGAAGAAAGGTTGCTAAACACTGCTCAAAAGAATGCACACACACACTGGAATAAGATGTTAGACGGTGTGGCTAGTGATCGAGAGGGGGGGGTGAATAGATCACCTCTTTGAAATTTAACGGATTTAAAGTTTTATCAGAGTTTTTAAAGTTGGCGGAAAATATCAGTCCCGAATCGACTTCTGTCTATTCTGAACCGCTACTAGAAAACCGGACACACGAGTTTAATGCTGGATTTGAATAAGAATGACAAAAACAATCAACACCAGAATTTTAGCTAATTGAATGCACTTATCATTAAAGTCTATTTCCAATGAATAAAACCTAGCTAACAATTTTGTCAAACAGTTGGTGTGTATGTGATCAATGATGAACAACAGTAGAGTTTAATTAAAAAGGTTTTCTTGCCACTGTTGTCTTGCAAAAGGATCAATCACGACACACTAACTGAAATTGCGAAAACTGTTTTAAATGTAAAGAGGAGGAAGGTAAGAATACGATACGCAGAGATTTGGTAAGGAAGTTCCCCACGTCGTCCTCGCGTGTGGGTACGTCTCCCTCTCAATTTCAAATGAAATTGAGAACTTTGATTATCAATTATTACCGAATTCGTTGATACAAGGTTATGATACAAAGACAGAATTCTAAATTCCAAGAACTTCTTCTTGTATGAACCTTCACTTGATCTGAGCACGATCAAAAATTTTCTGCACGAAATTGCAAACAATTCACCGGTTCCACGACCTGCTTGCGAAATCCCCAGATCTCCAAACGCAACGCTGCGGCTGAATCTGTTCTGCAAACGTGACTCACAAACCCTCCAGAACACTCCAGTTCTTGAAGGATAAACCAGTAGGTTTTTCCTCGAAACCCCCTTCAATCTTCAACTCAGCTAGATCCTCGATCGTTCCACTGAATACCACAGCTAGATCCTTGATCGTACCACTGAATGTTATCTCGATAATCCTTTAATCCAGAGAACAAGAATGGTTATGTGTTGATGTTCTTGAAGAAAAGTGATTGAGAAGATGAAGAAGATGAAGTCTCTTTCAGGTTTCTATATGCTCTTGAACAATTGCTGCTACACTGCTTTTGATCTTGTGTTCAATTGTTTTTCCCTCAAAAGAATTCGTAAGGAGCCACTGCTGTCACAACACCTCTTATATATATTGAAAACAGAAGCTGTTAGAACACAAAACAAACTTATGCATTGATACATGAGGGTATGCATCGATGCATACTGTAAAGTGAATGAGTTTTTGGTGAAATGGATAAAGCATGGATCGATGCATAATTCGTATGTATTGATGCATATGACATTTCCACTAACATGTATCAATGCCTAATACGTATGCATTGATACATGGGCTGTTTCAACTGATCATGCATCGATGCAAGGATCGTTTGGATCGATCCATAGAGCATTTTGCCTTTCATGTGTCGACACATGACTCGTATGCATCGATGCATACTGAACAAAAAAAGTGTTGTAATTTACCATATGCTGTATGTATCGATGCATAGGCTTATGTGTTGATGCATACTGACACAAAATGGATTTTATGAGTTATTTTAAGAGGAGTCTCAATGTAGGTCTTTATGTACAGTTATGCAACAATGGAATGGGATAAAAACACAATAAAAACACAAATGTATCATGTAATGTAATGCACAGCCAACATAAGGATGATTATCACACAATTTGCTATCATTCAAAATTAATTCAAAGTAAACACTTTTCTCACAAACTCCCCCTTTTTGATGATGGCAAATTCTTGGCAAGATGTGTGATACTCCCCCTGAGTTTGTGCATATCTGCATTTTCTCCCCCTTTGTCAACATCAAAAATAGGAAGAAGCAGGTCTATCAAGGTAGCATGGTGTAGCCGGACATGGCAAAAAAATTGATAAGAAGCTATCAATCACAAAGAAGGAAGCTTCAAAGTAAAGAATCATTCACAAAGAATGACGAATAAGGGCAATAACAATAGAGATAAACAGAAAGAGAAATGCATTTAAGGATTCGAACGAGTTTAAGAATTACATAAGCTAAACCATATATTGTGCAACAAAATAAAACTTGAACAATATGAGATGAAATGCAGTGAGATGAAATGATGGTGGGTTAATTTGGATTGTGGCCACCACAGGACTCCTCATCATCTCTGTCAGGGTCTCTGTAGCTTGGCGGAGGCGGAGGAGGAGGCGTTGTGTCTGGATTTTGGCCCATGAAGGAGTATTGCCTAAATCGGTTTTGAACTTCAATACTTCTAAATCTGTCCATAATACCAGGATTTTCGTTGCAATCGTCCATAAAGCCAGACATTTCGTTGTAGAAAACTTGGTGCCATTTAACCAAGTCTTGGTGCCAAGCGTGTTGATTCTGATACATCCGTGTATGCTCATCATGCCAGTCACGATGCTCCTTGTGCCACTCAGATTGTTGTACATTCCAATACCGTGCTTCTTCATGACGTTCTTTGTTGGCAATTTCCATCTGTTGAAGCATATGAGTGATGTCCGCAGTAGGTATTGAGGATGAAGTACCACCGGAGAATGGAGGGGCTGTAGGTTCAGGTACATAGTTGGTAGGAGACCACCTTCGTGGCACCCACTCACCCCAACCAGCATTGGCCTCAGCTTGAGGCACATCTTCTTCAGGCGCATCCTGCATTTCTTCATCAGGCTGATCTTCAACGACATAGATTCGTTCAGAAGGCTCATCAAAGTTGTAAATTCTGGTTTTAGATTTTCTTTCAAAGAAGTAGAAGCATTTACGGTCCTTGTCCCACCGATATCCCATATGCGATAGAGTGGAAGAGTCAAACTCTTGAGCAGCGGATGGAGATAGGAGAGGAACAAGAGGTATTGCAACATTCCAAAACTTAAGGATTTTCATTATTTGAGAGGCATAACCTAGAGCAACATTCTTGGAGTTGTTGCGCGCGAAAAATAGACGTTTTACAAAGTAGTTTGCCCAATTTAAGAGAACCTTATTTTGCAGAATGTAGAGAAGGTGTATGCTTGCCCTGTCCAACCGAGAATGGCCACTGTTTGTTGGGCGCAGAATGTGTGTGATGATCCAATGAAGAATACGCGGAGTTTGCTTTATCATACCGGTCGTGACGTGTTCATCCTCACTTAGCGGTCTGTCTATCTTTAAGATAGATGGAGTAAAGTCCTTCATGTCAAACTCAGTATCAAAATTCAGGTCATGCCAGGACTTGAAATTCATCGACGGAGGCGGAATTTGAAATACCGTTTCCCAATCAGAGGCTTCAAAGGTATATGTTCTGATACCGATAGAACACCAGAACATATAGCCTCTACCAGTTTGTAAACCAGCATAAAAAGGCCCGGATGAAATCCTCATGATACTCATCCTTTGTAGATAGAAAGGACCCAAGTCTTTGTGCATGCAGGAGTTCAACCACATCAGTTAGATGCAGATGAATAACATCTGTTTTATCAAAGACATGGGGTTTCATTACCAACCTTGTCTTGAAGGATTCCTCAAATTCAGCAGCAATGGCAGGATGAAGTATGTCTGAGGCATTTGGAGGAACATCTGGTGGTTGCTGAGAAGTACCGGCTGTTTCCTTTCCTTTTCCTTTTCCTTTTGCTCTGGCTGGAATAGTGCGTGGAGGCATGGTGATGTGATATTTAGGGTTTTAGAGAAGGTGAAGATGAGGAAGATTAGGGTTAGTCAATGGTTTTGGGGTTTTTGAGGACAGATGATATGAAGTCTTGAGATGGGAAGTGATAGGGTTGGCTGATGTGTCGATGCATGAGAGAGAAAGAAATGTATTTAAATCAAATAGCATCAGTATGTGTCGATGCAAATGGCCATGGATCGATGCCTATCATTCATTTTTGTTTATAACAGGTCTGTGTATCGATACATGCGATGGATGCATCGATGCATCCTGAACTAGTTGTAAAAAAAAATTGAAATTCAGAATATATGGATCGATGCATACATGTTTTGTGTCGATGCATACTGATGCCAAGCCAGATTTTAATGAATTTTGATGCAGTATGGATATGCATTATGCACTATGTCATGATGGTTATGCCCAAGAAAGATTCAAAAGTCAGATTTTTGTAATGTTCAAGCAATATAGGCAAACAATATATGCAATCAAATGTATATCAACGAGAGTAAGAACATCTGTTCTAACATACACAACCACTTAGCAGTAAGAGAATTGTAGAGAGGATTGATATTACCTCTGTTGGCGTAATCTTGTGATGGATAAGTGTCATCTAAAACGAATCTTATTAACCAAGGTGAGGCATAATATAATTAAGAGGCAACATGCTTAAGACATCAAATGAGAAAGATCTAAGATCCCTAATTCACGACGAATGTTGAAGAAAGGTTCTGTTGCCAAAGGTTTAGCGAAAATATCAGCAAGCTGATTTTTGGAGTCAACGTGCTCAAATACAACGTCTTCTTTTTCAACATGGTCGTGAAGAAAGTGATGTCTAATCTCTATGTGTTTAGTGCGTGAGTGTAAAACAGGGTTTTTAGTAAGGTTTATGGCACTAGTGTTGTCACATTTTATAGGAATACGTTTGAGTTGAATGTTGAAGTCTTGTAGTTGCTGCTTCAGCCATAAAATATGAGCGCAACAACTACCGGCTGCAACGTATTCTGCCTCTGCAGTTGACAAAGCCACAGAAACCTGCTTTTTGCTATGCCAACTTACTAAGGAATTTGAAAACAGGTGACATGTACCACTTGTGCTTTTCCTATCTGATTTGCAGCCAGCAAAATCAAAGTCGGAGTACCCTACTAAACTACAATCACTTCCTTTGGAATACCAAAGCCCATATTTAGGTGTTCCGTGAAGATATCTAAATATGCGCTTCACCGCTTTTAGGTGCGATTCCTTAGGATTTGATTGATAGCGTGCACACATACAAACACTAAACATGATGTCAGGTCTAGAAGCAGAAAGATATAAGAGAGATCCAATCATACCTCTGAACTTTTTGACATCTACACACTTACCATGCTCATCCTTATCTAGATTTCCGTTGGTAGGCATTGGGGTGTCAATTGATTTTGAGTCATTCATTCCAAAGCGCTTGAGTAGTTCTCTGCAGTATTTTGTTTGACATATTGTTGTACCCTCATCAAGTTGCTTTATTTGCAGTCCTAGGAAGTAGTTCAGCTCCCCCATTAGACTCATCTCAAATTCACCCTGCATAACCTTAGAAAATTCTTCGACCAAGTGTATGTTAGTTGAACCAAATATTATATCGTCGACATAAACTTGAACTAAAAGAATGTGCTTCCCTTTGTGTTTAATAAAGAGAGTATTGTCCACCTTACCTCTTGAATATCCATGATCAATTAGGAATTTGCTAAGCCTTTCATACCAAACCTGAGGGGCTTGTTTAAGACCATACAAAGCTCGTTTTAATTTGAAAACATGATCTGGATTTTCAGCATTTTCAAAACCAGGAGGTTGTGAAACATATACTTCTTCATTTATGACACCATTAAGAAAAGCACTCTTTACGTCCATTTGGTAAAGCTTAAAATCCTTAGAACACGCATAGGCAAGCAAAAGACGTATAGCTTCAAGGCGAGCAACTGGAGCATAAGTTTCCTCATAGTCTATGCCCTCCTCTTGGTTATACCCTTGTGCTACTAAACGTGCCTTGTTCCTAGTAATCACTCCGTTTTCATCAAGCTTATTTCTAAAAACCCACTTAGTGCCTATGATATGATGATCTCGCGGACGAGGGACAAGTTCCCAAACGTCATTTCTTTTAAATTGATTAAGCTCTTCTTGCATGGCCATTAGCCAAAATTCATCAATCAAGGCCTCTTTGGCATTTTTAGGTTCTACTTGTGAAACAAACGCGAAGTGAGAACAAAAATTACTTATCTTAGAACGGGTCATTACTCCCTTTGAAATGTCTCCCAAGATGTTGTCAATGGGATGGTCTTTTGAGGATTTCCAAGCTGTTGGAAGATCCTTCACTTCAGCTGTCTTTTCTTCCTCATTTTCTTCATGACTAGTATCTTCCTCCTTCTCATGGGCAGCTGTTTTGGACTGATCAGTTTCCTCAACAGCTTCCTTGAGTATGTCTTCTGTAGATACACCTGCGTCATCAAAAGAAATACCTTTTCCGACATTTTTCGGATAAGACTCATCAAACGAAACATGAACAGATTCTTCAACAGTAAGTAAACGCTTATTATACACTCTATATGCTTTACTTGACAGTGAGTAACCAAGAAAGATACCTTCATCCGCTTTTGCATCAAACTTCCCAATATTTTCCTTACCGTTATTCAAAACAAAACACTTACAACCGAATACGTGAAGATGTGACAAGTTTGGTTTTCTTCCTTTCAAAAGTTCATAAGGAGTTTTATTTAAGATAGGGCGAATTAAGATTCTATTTAAAACATAACAGGCTGTGCTGACAGCATCAGCCCAAAAGTATTTTGGTAATCCACCCTCATTAAGCATTGTTCTTGCCAACACCTCTAAAACACGATTTTTACGCTCCACAACGCCATTTTGTTGTGGAGTTCGAGGAGCTGAAAAATTATGCTCAATACCATACTTGTCACAGAACTTCTCAAAGTGATAATTTTGAAACTCACCACCATGATCGCTACGAATTGTAACTATTTTGGAATTCATTTTGTTTTGGGACAGATTTGCAAAATTCTTAAAAGCAGAAAAAGTTTCATCTTTGCTATGAAGGAATATAGTCCAAGTAAATCTAGAGTAGTCATCAACTATTACAAAGCCATAGTAATTTCCACCTAGGCTCTTTGTCCTAGAAGGTCCAAAGAGATCCATATGGAGAAGCTCAAGGGGTCGTGAAGTTGAAATTACGTTTTTAGATTTAAAAGAGACCCTCGTTTGCTTTCCCATTTGGCACGCGTCACATAGGTGGTCTTTTGAAAATTTTATTTTTGGTAGACCGACTACTAGATCCTTAGATACAACCTTATTAAGCAAATCGAAATTAACGTGCGCTAAACATCTATGCCAAAGCCAAGAATCATCATTCAAGGTGACTAGACATTTAGTACTTGTCAAAGGTACATCAAACAGGTCAAGCATATAGATATTGTTTACTCTTACACCCTTAAACACAATGTTCTGTTCAGCATGTTCAATTATGCAGCAAGTTTTTGTGAACGAAACTTTATAGCCCATGTCGCATAGTTGACTTATGCTTAACAAATTGTGTTTAAGTCCCTCTACTAGATGGACACTTGAAATAGTAGTGGTGGAGGGATTACCTACACTACCTTTGCCGAGTATAGCTCCTTTGTTATTGTCTCCATAAGTAACATATCCCTTCTTCTTTGCATTGAAGTCTATAAAAAACGATATGTCACCGGTCATGTGCCTCGAGCATCCGCTGTCAAGAAACCACCTTCTATCTGCGGAGGCAAGGCACTCATCCTACAATATCAAAAGAGAGATGTTGGTACCCAATTTTCATTGGGTCCAAGTGGGTAAGTTCTAACATGGTTGCCTTTTGGCTTCCATTGATAAATACCTTTAGGGACAAGAAATCTCCTAAACTTGCATTTCTCAATGGTATGGCCAGCATGACAACAATAATGACATAAACCATGATGATGTGTTTGTTGTTTCTTGTTCATTGAATCCTTTAGAATAAAAGAGTATTTTGCATATGGAGGATTTAATGACTTCTTAAACAAACTAGAGTTAACGGCATAAGTAACTTTAGGTTGTAGCGCCTTCTTTAATTTGACCTTAAGAGTGTTTACCTCTTTTTGCTAAATATAACAAGCGTCACAATACCTAACTCTACTACATCGATCAATGTCAATATTTTTTGAATTTTCTGCAATACTAGCTTTCAACGCTTCTAAATCAATTTCAGCTTTGTTTACTTTACCTTCCAAAAATGAAAAAATATGTTTGTCGGAAGATAGTCTTTTAAAAGCATCTACAACTTCGTTATGCAGTTTTTCAAAAGCTATTTTTAGTTCCGAAAAAGACATAGAAGAGAAATTATTGTAATAGGCTTGTTTTACCTTTTTGTCATTGTTTTTCTTCTTGTGGAAGGACAGATTTTTTGTGTGAGCCATAAGGCACAGATTTGCGGCTTCATCACCATCACTTGAGCTTTGTGTGCTTGATGAATCACTATCACTTTCCCATGCAATGTACGCTCTTCTTTGTTTGTTGTACCCTCTTGGTGAATCTTTTCTTTGATCCTTATACTTCATAGGGAAGTCCGTTTTATAATGTCCAGATTTACTACAATTAAAACAGGATCCTCTTCCTCTACTATTCTTGTTCTCTTCTTGTTTCGAATTTGTAGATTGTCGTCGAAACTTCATGAGATTTTTGTCGGAATGCTTGACTCCATTCTTTCGAATGAATCTATTATATCTCCTTACAAACAATCCCATTTCCTCATCATCCGAGTCTTTGTCACTACTTGAATCATTGTCGCTTTGCTCTTTTCGTGAGGACTTAGAGCTAGAGGCCACAAGAGCTAGAGGCTTCTTCTCTCCCTCTTTGTCTCTTTTCTTCTCCTTTTCCTTCTTACTTTTGTTCTCATATTTTTCAAGACTTTCCAATGCTTGCTGATGTTCTTCTAGCTTTCCAAACAAAGTTGTAATCGTAAGTCTTGTTAAATCGTTGGCTTCCTTAATTGCTGTTACTTTAGGTTGCCACTCCCTGCTAAGACACCTGAGAATTTTATTAGTAGCAATTTCATTGGAAATAGGTTTTCCAAGCGCATTCAATCGGTTAGTTAGATGAGTGAATCTCTTTTGCATGTCGGAGATAGATTCTCCTTGTTTCATGCGAAAGAGCTCAAACTCTTGATTGAGTGTGTTAATGCGGGACTGTTTTACTTCAGTAGTGCCCTCATGGGCAACTTCTAAAGCATCCCACATTTCTTTAGCTGTCGTGCAATGGGATACTCGATAATACTCATCAACACCAAGTGCTGAAATTAGCATGTTTCGAGCTTTCCAATCACACGACCACTTTTTCTCATCTTTCTCATTACAATCATCTTCTGGTTTAGGTACTGTAAGACCCCAATTTTGGGCCCTAAGATCCCTCATGGCCCATATCGTTCATATCATAGCCTCAAGGATCATTGCATGCCTTTGCTTCCCTCCTAGTGGGTAGATTGCCTTGTGGTTTTGTTTCTTGATCACCAAGCATACTTTGCATTTGTATATCTTTGCTTTCATATGTTTATCATTCAAAAAGTACAAAAATATTGTCAGTCTAACCTTGTTGCTTGCAGTTGAAGCAATCATCAGCAATTAGGTCAAAGTCAGTCATTGATCAGTCAAAGCAATGGATGATGGCCATTCTTGTGGAATTTGGGCATCATGATCAATAATCACAAGTTCATACATCTTGGGACATCATTTGAAGTCAAGTTCTCAAGGAATTAGGGTTTGGAAATCATCAGAAGTGCATCAATCAGTCCAAAACCCTAGAAAAGTCAAACTTGGTCAACTGTTGATTTAATCAGAGATTTGATGGATAGAATTGATTTGAAGGAGTTCATTCATGCTTGTATAAGCCTCATCTATCATGTTCAACCTCATTATGGAAGAAAATCAAGCCAATCAGAAAATTTTCCAGAAATAGAAAGTGGACCTGTAATTTCAACTGCCAAAAATGGAAACTTCTTGATCTTAAACTTACATCATGATACAAGCTTCAAATGAATTTTTGCCCAACATGAAAGTTGAAGATCTTGTTCTCCCATTTTCAAAAAGTCCAAGAACATCAAAATCCCATGTGTGGTTGTCAAGATATGATCAAATCATTTTCACCAATTTTTGAACTTCAACAAGCCATAACTCTCAAACCATAAGGCCAAATTTGGTGGGGTTTTTTCCTACAAATCACATTTTTCATCCTCTTTCCAAAAATATAAATTTCATGACCTAAAACCTTGCCAATCAAAATGGCATTTTTGGACCTTTTGCATTTAAATTCAAAGTTTGACCAAACTTTGACTTTTTGAGTTTTTGACTTTTTCTTGATTTGGTCAATTGGGAAATGTTCCATATCACACTTGTGACTTGTTCCAATCCCAAAACCATCATCATACCACCATTTTCCCATCATTTTGAATCAAAATGCAAATTTGGCAATTTGGCAAAAGAAGCTTCACAAAAATAAAAATCAGTACAGCATTTCACTTGTACAACCAAAGCAGCAGAAATGCAGTCTGTACAGCCTGTGCCCAGCCCAAATTCTCAGCAAAACACACACCTCCACTTCATTTGGACATAATTAGCAAAAATGCAAATGAGTGCATTTACACTAAACAAGCTTACCATTTAATTAAGGGATGTTAAACAGGTGATATATAAAGGTTTTTCTGTCCAAACAAACCCTAGACACTGCAGCCACAGACCAAGAACCTTGATACTCTCTCATTCTCCTTTTTTTTGCATTTGGCATTTTCTGCTTAAAACACAAAAAACCCTTGAACAACTGGGATTGATTCTTCATCTGGACATTCTTTGGAACTCCTTTCGAGCACAAAGCATCCTCTGCACAGTTTTTATCCTGTTCTGTTTTCAAAGGAGTCCTTCAATGGCAGCTTGGGTTTAGAGTGAAACCAAGCAAGTTTGCACTGATCTTCTTCAAGCATTCATCATTCTACAGCATTGTCTTCACCTGTTTCAAGCTATATCACCAGAATACCAACTGTGTCTCATTTTCTTCAAAAGCAAGTAAAGTTTCGACCAACTCTTTTCTCAAATTCTTGCTATGCCATGTGTAGCCCTTGTGTTGTTGAGTACTGTGTGCTTTGAATCGTGTATTATGCTTGCTTGTGCTGTGAGATATTTGAGTTCAAAGTTTTTTGTGTTCATGGATGTTTTGCTTGATTCATGATACCTAGTGTGTTTTAGTGCAAATGAACTGTAGAATGAGCATGCTGGATGTTTATTATGTCGTTTGCCATGCCTAATTTCATGTTCTGAGCTCTTCCAATTTTCACGATTTAGTTGTTGGTGATGGTGATATGCTGTTGAAACCCTCATACTGTTTCCAGAAATCCAGCATATGTTTTGGTTGCCGTGTGTTATATGTTGCATAAACATCATGAGTGTATTATCATGTGGTGTCCATGGGGCTGTTTGAGTTTTATTTGTTAATGAACATGAATGTATGCCTGCTGCTGTTTTGCAACCCTTATTCTTTCTTCCAGAAATCCAGCTCATATGTTTTGTTTGCTACTTGTCACATATGTGTGTGCTGTTGTGATAAACATGTGCTGCCCTGATGAAGTTTGCCATGCTGTTTGAAATCCTCGAAAATTCCCAGAAGAAGAACCATATGTTTTGTGCTATATATTGTTGGTTTGCTTGCTATGAGAACATGATACCTGCCATACTGTATGGGATTTGTTGGTTTGATTTTCATTTGCTCATGTCGATTTTGAACCATGAAGGTGGATTGAATGCCCTGCTGTTATTTGAACCAAACATCATGACCAGGAAAACCATGTGAAGTATGTTGCATGCTTTTGTTTGTTTGCATTATGAACCTTACACAATGCCATGTTGATGATGCTGTTTGAAAATGAATGCTGTTATGCTATCAACCATGCTGCAAATTGATGATGAAATGCCCTGCTATTAAACCATGAACATTGCCATGAAATTCATGTGAAACATTAATGTCCTGCTGCTACACATTTCCATGGCCATGCTGTTTATGTGCTGTTGTGTAATCCACTTGTTTCGAGTGTTAGTTGAGGATTATGAGCATGAAGTGATGAATGTTGCTGTCATGAAAATCTAGCATATTTCTAGAAATCCAGTTCGTGTATGCATGTGGGTTGATGACTGTTACTGTTGGTAACCATGAATCACTGCTTTGGCCATTTGTCTACCATTTTGTTTGAATTTGGCATGCTGTTAATAAACTATGAATATGATGATGATATCATACTGCTGTTTTGCAAAACTTCCTTGTCCAGATTTTCACATGAGTATTGTTTACTTGGTTATTGGTTAATGTTGCTTGTAGTTCATTAAGGCCATGACATTGTGTGTTTTGTGTTTGAAACGTGTTTAATGTTGATGAACCATAAACATGAAACTGAAGTTGATAATACCATGCTGTTGCACTTTGTTATTTTCCAGCTAAAACAGAAATTCCACTTGGTTTGTTGGGTTTTGTCATATGATGTTTGTGTGATATCCACTATGCCAATGCCATGATTAGTTTGCTGCTGTCCATTTGATGTTATTTTGATCGACTACATGAGGGACATGCTGTTTTGCAATGGCTGGTTGATCTATTCCATTTGAAAGTTGTTGTTTGATTGTTGAACATTGATGTTGAATGCTTGCCATACTGTTAGAAACCCTAAGGGTTTATGAGAAAAACCAGAAAATTTGAACCTTTGGCTGTGCACTGTTCCATTGGCTGAGAGCCAATAGGAACATTTCGTTCCCTCCCCCCAAAACGCTGCAGTTTTGGTTAATGAGCCTGATATTACCACAATGCCACGGTTGACCCTTGTGTTGACCATTTGTTTTGCTTTTGTTCATGTTTTCACCCCAATGTTTATTCATCTTCCACAAATTAATTTCTCCTTCATTTTTCATCAAAAAATTATGAAATTTTTTCCTCATACTCACAAATGAGTCTAGAATTTAATTGTGAATTTTAATTAATTTTCCATTGGTTGGTTTTTAATTGACAATTATGTTCTCAACATGTGTGCATGAATGATACCCTTTACCATTTCAATTGTGAAATGCTCATGACATATCTATTGCCTTTGAAACTTTTTGTGGTGAAAATAGACACATTGACCTTCATTTCCATATAAAGTTTGTGCATTTATCATTTGTAGATTGAGAGTTATGATTTTTTGGAGTTATGTGTTGAATTTGGTGCTATACCATGATCATGCATTTTCCCAATTTTTGTTCACATGCTTCCTCTTATCCAAATCACTTGAAATTTTGCATGAATGATCTATCACATGTCTAGTTTGTGTATGAATTTTCTTGGAATTAATCTTGCTGTTTTCCATTTGATTGAGAATTTTCTTCCACATGTGGTCATTTGTTGACTTTTTGTGCTATGCCTTGCCAAATCTTTTGTGAAATTCTCAAATCTTATTGTATGACCATGAAATTTCATATGTGATAACTAGACATCTCAAGCTTTGCATTGGTGTTAATCTCATTCATTTATCTTCTGTTTTCAAATTGATATGATTTTTTGAAGTTGACCCATGCTTGTTGACTTTCACCATTCTTACTTGAATTTGGTTTGACTTCATGAATTTCATTGACTGCCTTCCTCTCATCCAAATGCCATGAAATTTTACATGTATACCATGTTAGATGTTAGGATTGAGTGTGATTTATTTCATAATTTTTGAAAATGTTTGAGTTGACTTTTGAATGAAGTCTTTGCTGTTGACTTTTGTATGCTTCTCTTGCCATGCTTTGCATCCTTTTGCATATGAAATGACCATGATGCATGATTTTATTATGAATCCAATTGAGAATGCTTCTTGAATGTTTAGACTTGGTTTGGGTTGACTTTTTCTTGCTGCCTTGACTTTTTCTTTCATCTTTGACCCTAGGCTAGCCCTAGTGGTCTTCTGAGCTTATGTTGAGTTCATCTGTTTCAGGTTAAGCACCAATGCCTTGAGGATCATTCAAATGTGTTTTAGTTTGATTGTTTGATGTGCTAACCTTTGTTTTGTAGGTGACTCATATGCTTGAGTCTTTGTGCCTTGCACAATTGGTCCCTTTCTTGTTGACTTTTGGGGTTATTTCCTTTTGATTTTGACTGTTGACTTGTTTACTAATGAGTTTGACTTTTTCAGGTACTTTAGTTGCCTAAGTTCTTTGAACTTGATTGCTTGCTTTGCTTTTTAGCATTTGCTTTGAGGTATAAATATTTCTTCTTCATGTAGTCTGGAGACCCGGTCTGTTATTTGACCGGGCAAACTGTCTGAAGTCCTCCTTAAGAGGCAATGCCTGTGTTTGTTTATATTTGTCCCAAGCAGGAAAAGTCCTTCAAGTAAGGCAATTGGTGGAAGGTAGGGATAAGCAATCTATCCCCCACTATTCAGTGTGTCCTCTCTTTGCTCCCATTACATGGTTGAGCATTGAGATAAATACCCAAGATCTAATCGAGTCAATAAAGGGGAAAGAGTTCCATCTTTCTGAACTCCCCCACTTTCTATTTGATGCTCTCTCTTATTTGAGATAGAAGCAATGAGGCACACCCCTCATCTCCTTTTCATCTGCTTCACCTGAGTCCCTCAATGGCCAGGTTAAGAGCAACCTTCATCCATTACAGTGGACTTTTAAAGTCAAACCCTCTTGTGTGAGCCCCCCATTGTTTGGCTATAGAGTGTGCTGTTTGATATTCATTGCTTGATTGATTGCTTCATGTGCACTTGTTTGCCTGTATGCTATGCATTTATCATCATCATCAATTGCCATTAGTGCATGATGATCTCATTTGTTTTGTGATGCTATCATTGTTGTTTGCCCATTGAGGACAATTGTAAGTCCATTGCTTTGGCATTTGTTCCTGTGATATGGAAGGATAGAGTGTAAGACCTCATTGGTCACTCATATCTTCTATTTATCTGTTTGTATGTGATGATACAGTTATAAATCCCTGTAAGTTGGCATCTGTTATCATGTGATCATAATTTGATCTGTTTGGTTTTGTATGTGAGGATACAGTTATAAGTCCCTGTAAGTTGGCATCTGTTATCCTGTGATCATAATTTGATCTGTTTGATTTGTACGTGAGGTTGCAGTTATAAGTCCCTGTAAGTTGGCATCTGTTTTCCTGTGATCATAGTTTGTTTATCTGTTTGTGTGAGAGGTTGCAATTATAAGTCCCTGTAAGTTGGCATTTGCATTCCTGTGATCATATTGTTGCTTTTGTTCTTGTATGTGAGGATCCACTGTAAGTCCCTGCAACGTGGCATTGGTATTCCTATGAGCATATTTGTGGAGTTAACCTAAGTCCAGACAGATTGGCAGTTAATTTCCATGTTTCATCTTTGTTTTCTTTTGAGGAGATTAGTGTAAGTCCATTGAGTGGCATCTGATATCCATTTTTATTTTAGGAGACTGGTGTAAATCCATCTATTGGTATCCGGTATCCGCTTTTTATTTTCTTTGCCTGTGGAGATTAGTGTAAGTCCATAGAGTGGCCTCTGATATCCCGTTTTGTTTTAGGATATTGGTATAAGACCATTGATTGGCATCCGATATCCGCCTTTGCTTTGTTTGTTTGTTATTGCTTATTTCTATTCCAAAGGACACACTTGAATCATCTGCTATATGATTTCAAGAAGTGAACCTTCTAAGAAGTTTTACTATCCATTCTTCATCCATTCATCATTCATTATGTCCTAGACTTTTCACACTATACCTTTTAAACTCGACATAAGTGTTGCGCAAACATCTTCATGTTTTCTAACTAAAAACCTGGACTCAAGTCCTTGACCTTTTTTTTCAAACTCCATTTCATAATACTTATTTGAATTGATCTTAATCATACTTTGACTTCATTTTCATAATCATAATCAGTAACTCCACTCATTCACTTGTTTTGGCTTTGTCCATTAATGCTTTCATACATGAGCTATAGGTTTGATTTATCTTAGTGGTTGATGTTAATCTCACCTTTTGTCTTTAGTGATTGAATTGTAAGCCTTCCTTGCCTATTATAGGGTTAACCCCTCCTTGGCAAGTTGAAGCTTTTCTCACATGGTGGACGTTGTTGATTGTATAAGGTTGAGTTTTCTCCCGTGGATAACGTAAGACCTAGGGTTTGTGTTTAAAATTAAACCTAACCCACTTTTGGAAATCTTTTAGCCGAACTACGGCGTTCTGATCCTTACCTTTGATGGAAGGTACGTAGGCAACGGGTTCATCCGTTCGAACCCAAAAATAATAAAACTTGTATATTCTTTTCTCATCATCTCAATCATGTTTGCACAATACTTATGTCATAATAAATAACAATTTAGTACAACAAGTGTGAAAAGGGCTCCCTAGGAGTACCTAGGACGTAGTGGGTGCCTAACACCTTCCCATTGCGTAATTTACCCCTTACCCAGAATCTCTGATCTTTTTATTAGTTTTCTATGTGTAAAACTTCTTAGGCTTTTGTTCGCTTTTTAGCCAATCCTTTGGATAAATAAAAGTGCGGTGGCGACTCGAAATTTTCATTGTATCTCTTAGCTCATGATTTAATCGATAGATCATATAGCGACGAATACACCGCTACAGAAAAGTGGCGACTCTGCTGGGGAGACCTCACCAGCATCCCTGGTGGTATTGCCTACTTTTCACCCTTGTTGTGCTATATTGTTATTTTTTATCTGACATATTTTTGTACAATTTGGGATGAATGTATTGATTGTAATGTGTGAATTGCTTGATATACAATTGTTGTTTGCTTTGGTGATCTGTGAGATGAGTTCTATACCCGAACTCGAGTGCTCTCTAGGATAGGAGAATGGCATAGTCTTGTTGACTGGTGTGGAGTAGTCCTTAGCCAGTTGACTTGCGAGCCCATTCACTTGGTGGAGGTCATGTTGAACTAATAATGTCACACAAGTTATTTGTGGTTAGGCATTATTCTTTCAATCATGTGCCGCGGAAGCCAAGGACCTTAGTTTACCAAACCCATCTTGGCCTATTTTTAGGACCGTAGTGCGGAGGTCGTTCAGATGTCAGTTCTGATACGATTGTCACGCGATACTACACTCATAAGAGTTTCTCTTGAGAATATTCTTGGAATACGAGTATTCGTTCCTCCGAAAATATTCGAAAGATGGAACGATGATTATGGGAACCTCTGATAGAACATGTCTGGCAGGTTTAAACCCTAGTACACTCCCTTTGGGTGGTTTTTAACCGAGACTCCATGCTCGTGACTCTCAACAAACCCGTGATTCGTGGTTGAGTCGTTCAAACATTGTTAATATCAATGGATCCCGGATCAGGTGTAAAACCTAAAATCCATCAAAGTGGCTGGTTGATATTAGGAATGTTTGAACCGGTTCATGTACCGTTAATATCAATGGAACTTGGGTGTCGATAAGGTGAAAACCTAAATCCACCAAAATGGATGATTGATATTAGGGATACATAGAGCTTTCCCACGACCTTTGCTTGGTGTGCTTTGTTTGATCCTTGAGTGTGTTTGTTGCATTCATGCATTCACGCATTCATCCGCATTCATGTCATCAAAAGAGAAAATTTTCAAGGAACTTAAAGGGTTATTGGCAAAATTTTCAGACATGGAAAGACCGAAAAGGCATACAAAGAAGTACAGCTTCAAGCAGCCCGATGTAAAAGAGTTAAGGAATCTGACATCGTATGTATTAGATCCCTTGGGTTTCAAAGCTCGATATGGGAAGCTTCTGCCGTTGCTGACTACTCAAGTGGATGAGGGATTGATGAGCACTCTTGCTCAGTTCTATGATCCGCTCTATCATTGCTTCTTATTTCCGGACTTCCAGTTGTTGCCGACTTTGGAAGAATACTCTCACCTTATTGGGATTCCTATTCTGGATCAAGTGCCGTTCAGTGGCTTAGAGAGTATTCCTTCTGCTCGAGAGATTTCCAGTCTGTTGCACATAGATGAAGATCTGATTAGAGCTAATCTGACTACCAAAGGCGGAATTCAGGGTTTTCCTTCCGAGTTCCTCATTGCCCAAGCTACCTTTTATGGGAAGGCCATGAGTGAGGATGCCTTTGAGGCTCTATTCGTATTGCTTATCTATGGATTGGTGCTGTTTCCCAACTTCGACAAGTTCGTCGACATGAATGCCATTAGGATTTTTTCAGTCCTTAATCCGGTTCCGACCTTGTTGGGTGATGCGTATGTCTCCTTGCATCTAAGGAATAAGAAGAATGGAGGAGTCATTGTCTGCTGTTTACCCCTGCTGTACAAGTGGTTTATTTCGCACTTGCCGCAGACAGTTGCTTTCAAGGAGAACAAGGGATGTCTACGGTGGTCTCAGAGACTCATGTCTCTCACCAATGATGATATCACCTGGTATGATCGCGTGTATGATACCGTTCAGATCATTAACTCTTGTGGTGAATTCCCCAATGTGCCTCTTCTTGGTACATGTGGTGGGATTACCTACAACCCTACGCTTGCACGTCGTCAGCTTGGGTTCCCCCTAAAGGATAAACCCCATAACATTCTGTTAGAAGGTGTATTCTTTCAGGAGGGTAAAGATCCCCAAGGCCTGAAAGCCAGATTTGTCCACGCTTGGCGCAATATTCGCATGAAGAGTAGGAATGAATTGGGTCCAAAGAACTGCATTGCTTTGGAGCCCTATACCTCTTGGGTCAGACAGAGGGCTGCTACCTACCTGATGCCATATGATCATCCGAGACCTACACTGTTGGATGTGGCTGGGCCTTCAACCCTCCCTACCCAACGTGTAGAGGAGTTGAGAGAAGAAGACCTTTCGCGTGCCTGGATCCGCGAGAAAGAGGAATTGCTGCAGCAGCTCAAGGAGAAGGATGCTATGATTGAATTTCTCGAGCACCGAGTGATCGACGATCCGAACGACACTTGGACTTCTCTGCTTCCTCAGTCCTCCAAATTCTGGAAAAGGAAGTATGATCAACTTGCAAAGGAGAAAGCTGATATGGAGGCCGCCTATGAGAGAGAGATCAAGAAGTTGTGCACTTCTCGTCTTCCAGCATCCCGAGCTAATAGGGATCCATAGGATGTCATTTACCTTTTCTCTTTGTAATATTTAAAAGAATGCTGTACTTCTTTGTCTTAATGTTTTGAATGAAATATTTTCCATGAGCAATTAAAATGTTTAAATATTCAAAATATTGCAAATGTACCCTGAGGGTTCCTTGAAAATTAAAGCATTTGCACAAGCATTTCATGCATCATTCCTGCATAAACAGGTACCCATCTTTTTCTGGTCTTCTGGTTCTAACATCTGCTCTTCATTTATTTTGAAGACAAGCTGACTCACCGGTATTATACGAGAGTCAACTCTGCAAGGATTATGGAGCAATTGGAACAAGAGAACCAGGGTTTGAGAGATGAAGTCGCCAGACTTGGCGCTCTGATGGAGCAACTTCTTGCTGCTCAGAATCAGCCTGCTCCTCAACCAGCAACTCCCGTTCAGCGGACGGTTATTTCAGAAATAGCTACTTCAACAGTGCCTGTTAGTGCCCAGCAGCCTAATGCCATGCCTCCCGGTTTTCCTTGGGGGATGCCTCCTGGCTTTATGCCCGATCTGCCAGCTCCAACATTTGCTCAAATGCCGGCATCTAGCCCGGTCCCTATACCTGTTCCTCCTGTCGTGCATACCATGCCTAGGGTAGACGACACCATCTATCACTCTGAAGCTTCTGAAGGCTCAGATGTTCACGAAAAGATGGATGCAATGAACGATCAATTCCTTGAGCTGAGAAAGGAATTGAGAACTCTTAGAGGCAAAGATCTCTTCGGCAAGTCAGCAGCCGAACTTTGTCTAGTTCCCGGTGTTAAAATACCAGTTAAATTCAAGGTCCCAGACTTTGAGAAGTATAAAGGGAACACTTGTCCTTTGGCACACTTGGTTATGTATGCCAGAAAGATGTCAACGCAAACAGACAACGATCAACTCTTGATCCACTACTTTCAAGACAGTTTGTCTGGTGCTGCTCTCCGTTGGTACATGAGTCTGGACAGTGCCAACATCCGCTCTTTCAACGACCTTGGCGAAGCTTTCGTCAAACAATATAAATACAATGTTGACATGGCGCCTGACAGAGATCAACTCAGGTCTATGTCACAAAAGGACAAAGAATCGTTCAAGGAGTACGCCCAGAGATGGCGTGAGCTGGCAGCTCAAATCACTCCACCATTAGAAGAGAAGGAGATGACCAAGATCTTTCTGAAGACTCTTAGGTCATTTTATTATGAGAGAATGGTGGCCAGCGCTCCCTCTGATTTCACCGAGATGGTGAACATGGGGATGCGTCTTGAAGAAGGTGTCCGAGAAGGACGATTAACTAAAGATGATGGTTCTTCCTCTAAGCGGTATGGAGCGTTTAAGAGGAAAGAAGGAGAAGCGCATGTTGTGCAGTCTCAGCCAAAGCATCGAAGACCCTCTGTCCAGAGGAAACCTGCACGACATTCTGGTCATCAGCACCAGGTGGCTCACGTAGCACCTGTTTTCAAGGACAACACTCCTCAACGTCAGCAATATCAACCGCAACAGTATCAACATCAACAACAATACCAACAACCGCAGTATCAACAAGCTCGTCCACAGCAACAGGCTTACCAGCCTCGTGGGAATACGAGTAATCAAGCAAACGTGGGTTATGAAAGGAAGAAGATCAGCTTCGATCCAATTCCGATGTCGTATGCAGAGCTCTATCCCTCTCTGATAGAGCGGAAGTTGGTGTCTCCTAGAGATCCTCCTGCTATTCCTGCCAACCCGCAATGGTGGTACAAACCAGACCAGCATTGTGTCTACCATTCCGGTGCTCCGGGCCACAACGTTGAGAACTGTTTCCCGCTGAAGAATAAGGTTCAAGACCTTATGAGAAGTGGAATACTGAGTTTTGAAGACTCCAACCCAAATGTCACCAGGAACCCATTGCCTTCGCATGGGAAATCTGTGAATATGATTCAGGAGGACCTTGGGAAGTACAAGGTGAAATATGTCAGTCATATCCGGCAGTCATTGGTTGGATTACATAAGATGCTGTGTCAGCACAGCTATTTGAAGCATAACCATGACCAGTGCCGCGTCTGCTCGGTCAATCGTTTGGGCTGTGACCAAGTTCGCAATGAATTGCAAATGCTGTTGAATGAAGGTACCATTGAGATTCTCCAGAATCGCAATGTTGATGTTGTTGAGCCCGAAGTGAGTGTCATCTCCCCGGTGTTCAAATTGCCTGAGCCTGTTGTTATTCGCTACAATAGCAACAAGCCTAAGGCATCACCTGCTTTGATCATCAAACCAGCCGGCCCTGTGCCGTATTCATCTGATAAAGCTGTACCTTTCAGATACAATCCTGTTGCTGTCCAGGATGGGGTTGAAGTACCTTTGCCTTCCACTTCCGTGACCACTATCGCTGATGTTAGTGGATTGACCCGCAGTGGTCGTGTCTTTTCTGCGCCTGCCAAAGCTCCTGCTGTTTCTTCTGAATCTGTTGAGCGCCCTGTAGGGAATGCTGTGAATGTTCAGAATCCGGCACTTGATGTTGCCAAACCCTCCTCGTCTGTACAAAAGACTCCCATTTCTTCAGTTGTTGGCCCGAGTGGCATTGTTGATGAAGAATCTGATGAGATGCTGAGGCTCATCAGAAAGAGCGAGTACAATATTGTAGACCAGCTTCTACACACGCCCTCCAAGATTTCCATTCTTTCTTTGTTGCTGAATTCAGAGCCTCATAGGGAGTCTCTGCAGAAAGTCTTGGACCTGGCATATGTCGATCACGACGTCACCTTGGAACAATTTGATAGCATTGTTGCAAACATTACTGCTTGCAACACTCTGAGCTTTTGTGACGCTGATCTCCCTGAGGAGGGAAGAGACCACAACATGGCTTTACATATATCTATGAATTGCAAATCGGATGCAATGTCCAATGTACTGGTGGACACTGGATCGTCCCTTAATGTATTGCCAAAATCCACACTCTCTCGATTGTCATATCAAGGTCCTCCTATGAGGCAGAGTGGGGTTGTTGTTAAAGCTTTTGATGGGTCGCGTAAGACCGTGATTGGGGAAGTTGATCTCCCAATCAAGATTGGACCAAGTGATTTCCAGATCACTTTCCAAGTAATGGATATCCACCCATCATACAGCTGTCTCTTGGGCAGACCATGGATTCACGAGGCTGGCGCCGTGACATCCACCCTACACCAAAAGCTGAAGTTTGTGAAAAATAAGAAATTGGTTGTAGTAGGGGGAGAAAAGGCTCTCTTGGTCAGTAATCTGTCTTCCTTCTCGTACATTGATGCAGAGGATGAAGTTGGAACTCAGTTCCAAGCTTTATCTATTGATAAACCAATCGAGAAGAAGTCTCCTTCATTCACTTCCTACCGTGATGCTAAGCTGGCCATTGAATGTGGTGCAGTCGCTGGTCTTGGGAAAGTGCTTGAACTTGAAGATAATCGATCCCGGGCTGGCATTGGCTTTGGTTCTGGGGCATTCAACGAGCAAGGTCTGTTCACCAGCGGAGGATTCATCCATGCTGATCAACCTGCAGAAGAGGAAGCTGCTGCTATCATTGAAGAAGAAGATGCAGAAGACTTGAACAATTTTGTTATTCCTGGTGGTGTCTGCCACAATTGGGTCGCTGTGGATGTTCCTACAGTTATCCATAGATCAGAGTAATTGTTCATTTTGTTTAAAACCCTTCTCCCATGCCAAAAGGAGAAGTGATGACATTGTTGGCAAAGCATATATACAATGATATTTTCATTCAATTTTTGCATTGTCAAAACATTTGTTTTTCCTTTGTTTTCACTTTTTGCTTTTCTTTATGAAATCAGTGATCACAAAAACCATAAAAACAAAAATAAAAGCTATAAAAGCAACATTTTTTTCATCTGCATAATGATTTGCTTGTTTAAATGCTGAATTTTTCTTAACCAAAATCATTATGCAGGTTGATCCTAAAACCCATTGAACATAATGATCCAACGCCATCTCCCAATTTTGAATTCCCTGTATTTGAGGCAGAAGAAGATGACGTTGAAGAGATTCCTGATGAGATCACCCGTCTCCTTGAGCACGAAGAGAAGATCATTCAGCCGCATCTCGAAGACTTGGAAACAGTCAACTTGGGATCTGAAGATTGTGAGCGCCTGGTGAAGATTGGGGCACTTCTTGAAGGGTCTGTTAAGGAAGATTTGATCAGCTTGCTACGAGAATATTCAGATATCTTTGCTTGGTCATATGAAGACATGCCGGGTTTAGATACAGATATTGTGCAACACTTCCTGCCTTTGAAGCCTGAGTGCGTGCCTGTGAAGCAGAAGCTCAGAAGAACTCATCCAGATATGGCAGTGAAGATCAAAGAGGAAGTTCAGAAGCAAATTGATGCGGGGTTTCTGGTGACTTCGACATATCCTCAATGGGTGGCCAATATTGTGCCTGTTCCTAAGAAGGACGGAAAAGTCCGTATGTGCGTTGATTACAGAGATTTGAATAAAGCTAGTCCAAAAGATGATTTTCCTCTACCACACATTGACATGTTGGTAGACAATACAGCTAAATTCAAAGTCTTTTCCTTTATGGACGGATTTTCCGGATATAATCAAATCAAGATGGCACCAGAGGATATGGAGAAGACAACATTCATCACACCTTGGGGAACATTCTGTTATCGAGTGATGCCCTTCGGTTTGAAGAACGCCGGAGCCACGTATCAACGAGCTATGACTACCTTGTTTCATGACATGATGCACAAGGAGATAGAAGTCTATGTTGATGATATGATTGCTAAGTCCCGAACGGAAGTTGAGCATATTGAGCATTTGTTGAAGCTTTTTCAGCGTTTGAGGAAGTTCAAACTTCGCCTGAATCCGAACAAATGTACTTTTGGAGTCCGTTCCGGCAAGTTGTTGGGTTTTGTGGTAAGTGAAAGAGGTATTGAGGTTGATCCTGCAAAGGTCAAAGCAATACAAGAGATGCCCGCACCCAAAACTGAGAAGCAAGTCCGAGGTTTTCTTGGCCGCTTGAACTACATTTCCAGATTTATATCCCACATGACTGCCACATGTGCGCCGATATTCAAGCTCCTTCGGAAAGATCAGTCTCATGATTGGACCGAGGATTGCCAGAAAACTTTCGACAGTATCAAGGATTATCTGTCCGAACCCCCGATTTTGTCTCCGCCAGTAGAAGGAAGACCTCTGATCATGTACTTGACAGTTCTTGAAGACTCAATGGGTTGTGTACTCGGTCAACAAGATGAATCAGGGAAGAAGGAGTTTGCTATATACTACCTCAGTAAGAAGTTTACCGATTGTGAGTCTCGGTACTCTATGCTTGAGAAGACGTGCTGTGCTTTAGCTTGGGCAGCTAAGCGTTTGCGCCAGTACATGATAAATCATACAACTTGGTTGATATCCAGAATGGATCCAATTAAGTATATCTTCGAGAAGCCTGCTTTAACTGGGAGGATCGCCCGTTGGCAGATGCTGTTGTCTGAGTACGATATTGAGTATCGAGCTCAGAAAGCTATCAAAGGTAGTATCTTGGCTGATCATCTAGCGCACCAGCCAATTGAAGATCATCAGTCTGTTCAGTATGACTTCCCTGACGAGGAAATTCTGTATTTGAAGATGAAAGATTGCGATGAGCCTACACTTGATGAAGGTCCAGAACCTGGTTCCAGATGGACGATGGTGTTTGATGGCGCGGTTAATCAATATGGAAATGGAATTGGGGCAGTAATTGTTAATCCCCAGGGATCGCACATTCCATTTACAGCAAGGCTAACTTTCAAATGCACGAATAATATGGCGGAGTATGAAGCCTGTATTATGGGACTTGAAGAATGCATTGACTTGAGAATCAAATATCTTGATGTCTATGGTGATTCAGCTTTGGTTGTCAATCAGATCAAAGGTGAATGGGAGACAAATCAACCAGGTCTCATCCCATACAGAGATTACGCAAGGAGAATTTCAACTTTCTTTACAGAAGTTGAATTTTATCATATTCCTCGAGAGGATAATCGGATGGCAGATGCCCTTGCAACGCTTGCCTCCATGATTGTTGTCAGATGGTGGAATGATGTTCCCAACATTACTGTGATGCGCTTGGATAGACCCGCTCACATATTTGCAATCGAAGACGTGAAAGATGACAAGCCTTGGTATTTTGATATCAAGAATTTCCTCCAGGACCAGGTCTACCCGCCTGGGGCATCTGTGAAAGATAGGAAAACTTTGAGAAGGTTGTCAGGCAGTTTCTACCTCAGTGGTGAAGTGCTGTACAAGAGAAATTTTGATTTGGTTTTGCTCAGATGCGTGGATAGACACGAAGCAAACCTGTTGATGACTGAGGTCCATGAGGGTTCATTTGGTACTCATTCCAATGGACATGCCATGGCTAAGAAGATGTTGAGAGCAGGCTACTATTGGCTGACAATGGAGTCTGACTGTTGCAAGTATGTGAAGAAATGTCACAAGTGTCAAATTTATGCGGATAAGATTCATATTCCTCCGACACTCCTGAATGTGATTTCATCACCGTGGCCTTTCTCTATGTGGGGAATCGACATGATCGGTATGATTGAGCCGAAAGCGTCCAACGGACATCGGTTTATTCTCGTAGCAATTGATTACTTCACCAAATGGGTTGAAGCCGCGTCGTACGCGAATGTAACCAGGCAGGTGGTTGTGAAGTTTATCAAGAATCAGCTGATTTGCCGTTATGGTGTGCCAGAGAGGATCATTACTGATAATGGATCCAATCTGAATAACAAGATGATGGATGAGTTGTGCGCTGAATTCAAGATTGCACACCATAATTCCTCTCCTTACAGGCCTAAGATGAATGGGGCTGTTGAAGCTGCTAACAAGAATATCAAGAGAATTATACAGAAGATGACTGTCACTTACAAAGATTGGCATGAGATGCTGCCATTTGCTTTGCATGGATACCGTACGTCTGTACGCACTTCAACAGGGGCAACCCCTTTCTCTCTTGTTTATGGCATGGAAGCCGTTCTCCCAGTAGAGGTGGAGATCCCATCAATGCGAGTCTTGATGGAAGCCAAGTTGACTGATGCTGAATGGATTCAGAGTCGTTATGACCAGTTGAATTTGATCGAAGAGAAGCGCTTAACTGCCATGTGCCATGGTCAGTTATATCAGCAGAGAATGAAGAAAGCATTCGACAAGAAGGTCAAGCCTCGTGTGTTCCGAGAAGGTGACCTTGTGCTCAAGAAAGTTTTGTCTTTCGCGCCCGATTCCAGGGGCAAGTGGACTCCAAACTACGAGGGTCCATATGTTGTTAAGAGAGCCTTTTCAGGCGGAGCTTTGATGCTTACAACAATGGATGGGGAGGATTTCACTCGTCCTGTGAATTCAGATGCAGTTAAGAGATACTTTGCCTAAAAAAAAAAAAGAAGAGTATATGCAAATGAAAAAAGAATGAAAAAAAAACAGAATAGCTCGCTAAGTTGAAAACCCGAAAGGGCGGCTTAGGCAAAAATGAGCGTCTCGGTGGAGAACCCGCAAGGGTAATCCAGGCAAAAATTAGAGACTTGAAAAAAAAATATATATTTGCATCCCGCTAGATTGAGTACCTCACCCTGGGGCAATCTAGGCAAAAATTAGGGATTTGGCAAGTAACTGCATCCTGACAAGACTTTCTGGTTCATCAGTCGTCATTTCGTCAGAAGACTCTCGATTCGCCGTCAACTGAAGCTTCGGATACATCGAGATTCAAATTGGTAGAGAAAGGATCATTATGTTCAATGTAGCCCTCTTCCAATATATATCACTGATTTCAAACTTGTACAGATCTATGGAGTCTTGCCATTTGCAGACTACCATTCTATCAAATCAATTTGAGCTTTTTATCCAATTTATTTGCACTCTTATTTGTTTCAATTCAACAAATGTTTTGCATATTTTAAATTGATAAAATGTCATTGTTTTAAACAAATCAAATTTTTCAAATTTTTGTTTTAAAACAAAGTGAACATTCACAAGATTGAAAGGATACTCAAGAATATCTCAGTACTCTCCCGAGGGTGGCATGATTCCCAACAGGTAAGACATTTGTTCATATTCCTGGTTTGGTTGTATCTTCTTTCTTCAGACCTTTGTTGGGGTTGTTCCTCAAACAGAGTTGTTGTTGGGGCTGTTCCCCAGTACAGTCGCAAGTGATGTGTTGTTGAAGACTTTGTTTTCTCCAGCAGCAGTTTTCCCCTAGCATGGATGTTTTATTGTGAAGTTTCGGCGGTTGATGGTTTGTCATCCTGGTGCCCCGTCACTTTCTCCAGTGGGTCGTATCCCCCAGACTTTATTTGTCTCCTCAGAGCAATCATGAGTATAATTGATTGATTGATACTCCCCTCGGAGTCGCGAGTAAAGCTGTTATTAATATCCCCACCAGGATTGCAGGTGGAGTTGTCACCTCTTCTCCCCATGCAGTGTGCCAGTAGGATTTGTCTGTTTCTTCAGCACGATCGTTTTCTTTTTGAAGACTTGGTAAGTCAGTGGTTTGATACCCGGTACTTTACCTTTTCCCCGGCGAAGTCGTCTGTGGAATTATTGCTATCTCTCCATCAGAGTTTTATCTCTTCAGCAGAGCAGGATTTATTTTCCTACTCCGTGGTTGATTGGGTTAGTATCCCAGTTTTTCAATCATCTTTTCCTCAGCTTAGTCTGCAGAATGTTTGTTGTGGCAGTTTCGCCCGTTGATACTCCTTCAATCCCGATATGGTCGGATGATGGCTTTTGCCTCCAGTGAACGGATTAATTCACTAACTGTTTGTGATCCCCAGTAGAGTGGCTTATATTGCAGAATCTACTTGTTGTGATCAATTTGCTGTATATTCTCCCAAGTGGAGTGGTCCGTTGCAGAACATATTTTGTTTGATCTGTCCTCCCTCGGTGGTTTGTTCCCAAGAGAGTAGCCGACAGTTTTCCCCAATAGAGTTGCTTATGCAGTCAGATTCTATTTGGATGATATCATTCTCCCTCAGTGGGTTATTCCCCAGTGGAGTTATGTGGATTTGCTTCTACAGCAGTTTGTGCTTGTGCCTATGCACTTTTGTTTCTCAGTTAACCCTGGGATCCCCTGCAGATATCTTTGGGATTTCTCTTGTTCCCCTACAGATTCGTCTTGGTGGCTGTTTTGCCCGTTGTGACTTTCTGTACCCTGATTGGGTTGTTTCCTGATATCTTTGATCCTCTGCTTCTTCAGCAGTACCTGCAGATCTTTGCTTTACAGCATATAGATCTCCGCAGAGTGGCTCTCCAGTTGGTTATTCCCCTGGAAGTATAATACCGGACGTTTTGTTCCTGAACCTGTTTGTGTTAGAATTGTCTGTTTTGTCAGCATTCATCAAACATAGATCACGCATATTCATGCATATTCATAAACATTCAGATATTCATGTTGCATTTCTCGCCATATATCTTTTGTTTGTCGTGTCTCCTGCTATGGTGATATAGATCTCTTTACAGATCTCCCCAAGCAGATGTCGGGTGTTATAAATCTCTCCATATAGAGTCAACCCCATAAGCAGAAAATGTTTGTCTTTCCTTCTGCAGTTCCCCACCGAGATATATCCTCGTGGATGACGGTTTCTTCCGTTTCCTCCCAACACATATATTGGGATGGAAGTTCCTATTTGAGTTACATCCTCATTAGGACGTGTCTTTATTCAGTCTGTCTTTTCGGATCATTCCCGAATTGGCTATTTGTCATGTCTTGTGCTTCCTAGTGGGTTGTTCCCCAGCGGAATGTTTTTGGGCCTCTGCCTACAAACCGGTAGTTGTAAGTCCTACTTTTCCTGGCTTTCTTGACAGAATTTGTGGTTATACACCTTTTATTCTCCAGCCAGAGTTTTTGGTTTTCTACCTACTACCCGGTAGTTGTAAATCCTATTTTCCTGCTCTTCAGCAGTTTGTGGTTTGTTATAAACCCTATTTTGGTTTCCCGTGCGGATTTGTGATTTGTTCTATCCCCACGCGGAGTTGTTGGTCTTCTACCCCGTATTCGGTAGATGTAAACCCTAATTTTGTGGTTATCTTCATCTAGTCTTTGATGTTGATTTTCCTTTGCTTGTATAAGTTGCTCAGATCAGCACTTATATCCTCAGCAAGTCCTTTGTGGATAATTGCCGTATGCTAGCAATTTTATCCCCAGTGGGTCTTTTCACCGTATGCTAGTGATTTGTCCCCCGGATCATTGGTTGTTTACCAATGCATCCCCAGCTAGTCTTCTGTCGATAATTGCCGGATGCTTGCAATTTATCCTCAGCAGTTCGCCTTTCATTTACCCTTTTGTTGGTAATGTCTGTTGCTCCTTTTGATTGGTTATCATTATATACCTAGTTTGGTATCCCTATGCCTTTCTTTTCGGTTGATTTATCCTTTATTAACCCAGTAACCGGTTATGGATAATCTTCCATGCGAGTATGTTATTCACGGTCTGCCGGTAATGAATAATATATCTCATGCACTCTTCAGTCGAAGCCTTTTGCGTTTCCCCGGTCGAGTAAGATTCGTTATTTCCCTTTGTGGAGTCGAATATTTCTTTGTTGTCGGATAATTGCCGGATGCTTGCAATTTATCCTTTGAGTTGTCTTTCGTTTACCCGTATGCTTGGTATCGATTGTCTCTCTTTTCGGTTAGTCACCTATTATATACCCAGTAACCGGTATCTCTGGTGTCTTTTCCTGTCGAGTGTATTATTCACGGTCTGCCGGTAATGAATAATATATCTCATGTGCTCTTTAGTTGGAATCCTTTGTTGATTTTCTCCAACTGAGCAAGATTCGTATTCTTTGTAGAATCGAATATCCATCCTTTAACCAGTTTGTGTTTTGGATGATGAGTGTTTTGGAAGTGAAAACCAATTCACGTTTCGGTAGATCACCTATTATATACCCAGTAACCGGTATCTCTGGTGTTTCTTACCATGCGAGTTTATTATCTACGTTCTGACGGTAATAGATAATATATCTCATGCGAGTATCTTATCCACGGTCTGCCGGTAATGGATATTATATCTCATGCACTCTTTGGGTTTGTGTCCCCAGTTGAGTAAGATTCGTTTTCCCGTTGTGGATTCGAATGCCCATCCTGTAAGTCGATTTGCTTTTTCAAGCCCTCCTTTCGGATGATGAGTGTTTTGGAAGTGAAAACCAATTCACGTCTTCGGATTTTATCCTATAAACAACCCAGTAACCGGTTCAGGATAATTTTCCCTTTCGAGTATATTATTCACGGTCTGCCGGTAATGAATAATATGTCTCATCTGAGTATTCTATCCACGTTCTGACGGTAATGGATATTATATCTCGTTCGCTCTTGAGTCAATCTTTTGATTGTTTTCCCCTCAGAGTAAGATTCATTTTCCTTGTGGAATTGAATATCCATCCTATAAGCAAGTTTGCTTTTCTAGCTCTCTTCAGGATGATGAGTGTTTTGGAAGTGAAAACCAATTCACGCTTTGGTCGGTCACCTATTATATACCCAGTAACCGGTATCCTTGGTGTTCCCTCCTTTCTGCTCCCTATTATGACCTCGGTCCCCCTGTGGAGTCAGATTTTTCCTGAGTTTGTTACCCGTATGCCTGGTAACATCTCATTTTCTTTGTTGCCTTCCCCAGTGGAACTTTTTGTTGCTTCTCCTCAGGAGTCAGCTTGTGTCTCTCCAATGGATTTATTTCCCTTCGGAATTCTTTCCCAGTGTGAGTCCTTCACCTCCCAGTGAGTTCTCCAGTCTGTTTTCTGTTACCCTAATCAGAGTCGTGTCTGGTTCACGATTATGTCAGTTTTGTTTTTCCCCAGTTTGGAGTCGTGTATTGTTTGCACATTTCTGTTTCTTTTATTATCCCCATAGAGTCTTGTCAGAGTCTCTGTTCCTGGTGAGTGTACTACTCCGATGGATCGTCTTTTCTTCTGTGTGAATCATATTCCCCACAGAATTTGTGTCTTTTGCATACATACATTTGCATCATGAGGTCTCTTAGGGACCAAAATTTGTCTCATTATTGTTATTTAAGCCCATTCTACCGCGTCGAGATGAAGATTTCTAAACTTCACTCCTCCGGCTAGAATGACCTTAAATAGGGGCATCTGTAAGACCCCAATTTTGGGCCCTAAGATCCCTCATGGCCCATATCATTCATATCATAGCCTCAAGGATCATTGCATGCCTTTGCTTCCCTCCTAGTGGGTAGATTGCCTTGTGGTTTTGTTTCTTGATCACCAAGCATACTTTGCATTTGTATATCTTTGCTTTCATATGTTTATCATTCAAAAAGTACAAAAATATTGTCAGTCTAACCTTGTTGCTTGCAGTTGAAGCAATCATCAGCAATTAGGTCAAAGTCAGTCATTGATCAGTCAAAGCAATGGATGATGGCCATTCTTGTGGAATTTGGGCATCATGATCAATAATCACAAGTTCATACATCTTGGGACATCATTTGAAGTCAAGTTCTCAAGGAATTAGGGTTTGGAAATCATCAGAAGTGCATCAATCAGTCCAAAACCCTAGAAAAGTCAAACTTGGTCAACTGTTGATTTAATCAGAGATTTGATGGATAGAATTGATTTGAAGGAGTTCATTCATGCTTGTATAAGCCTCATCTATCATGTTCAACCTCATTATGGAAGAAAATCAAGCCAATCAGAAAATTTTCCAGAAATAGAAAGTGGACCTGTAATTTCAACTGCCAAAAATGGAAACTTCTTGATCTTAAACTTACATCATGATACAAGCTTCAAATGAATTTTTGCCCAACATGAAAGTTGAAGATCTTGTTCTCCCATTTTCAAAAAGTCCAAGAACATCAAAATCCCATGTGTGGTTGTCAAGATATGATCAAATCATTTTCACCAATTTTTGAACTTCAACAAGCCATAACTCTCAAACCATAAGGCCAAATTTGGTGGGGTTTTTTCCTACAAATCACATTTTTCATCCTCTTTCCAAAAATATAAATTTCATGACCTAAAACCTTGCCAATCAAAATGGCATTTTTGGACCTTTTGCATTTAAATTCAAAGTTTGACCAAACTTTGACTTTTTGAGTTTTTGACTTTTTCTTGATTTGGTCAATTGGGAAATGTTCCATATCACACTTGTGACTTGTTCCAATCCCAAAACCATCATCATACCACCATTTTCCCATCATTTTGAATCAAAATGCAAATTTGGCAATTTGGCAAAAGAAGCTTCACAAAAATAAAAATCAGTACAGCATTTCACTTGTACAACCAAAGCAGCAGAAATGCAGTCTGTACAGCCTGTGCCCAGCCCAAATTCTCAGCAAAACACACACCTCCACTTCATTTGGACATAATTAGCAAAAATGCAAATGAGTGCATTTACACTAAACAAGCTTACCATTTAATTAAGGGATGTTAAACAGGTGATATATAAAGGTTTTTCTGTCCAAACAAACCCTAGACACTGCAGCCACAGACCAAGAACCTTGATACTCTCTCATTCTCCTTTTTTTTGCATTTGGCATTTTCTGCTTAAAACACAAAAAACCCTTGAACAACTGGGATTGATTCTTCATCTGGACATTCTTTGGAACTCCTTTCGAGCACAAAGCATCCTCTGCACAGTTTTTATCCTGTTCTGTTTTCAAAGGAGTCCTTCAATGGCAGCTTGGGTTTAGAGTGAAACCAAGCAAGTTTGCACTGATCTTCTTCAAGCATTCATCATTCTACAGCATTGTCTTCACCTGTTTCAAGCTATATCACCAGAATACCAACTGTGTCTCATTTTCTTCAAAAGCAAGTAAAGTTTCGACCAACTCTTTTCTCAAATTCTTGCTATGCCATGTGTAGCCCTTGTGTTGTTGAGTATTGTGTGCTTTGAATCGTGTATTATGCTTGCTTGTGCTGTGAGATATTTGAGTTCAAAGTTTTTTGTGTTCATGGATGTTTTGCTTGATTCATGATACCTAGTGTGTTTTAGTGCAAATGAACTGTAGAATGAGCATGCTGGATGTTTATTATGTCGTTTGCCATGCCTAATTTCATGTTCTGAGCTCTTCCAATTTTCACGATTTAGTTGTTGGTGATGGTGATATGCTGTTGAAACCCTCATACTGTTTCCAGAAATCCAGCATATGTTTTGGTTGCCGTGTGTTATATGTTGCATAAACATCATGAGTGTATTATCATGTGGTGTCCATGGGGCTGTTTGAGTTTTATTTGTTAATGAACATGAATGTATGCCTGCTGCTGTTTTGCAACCCTTATTCTTTCTTCCAGAAATCCAGCTCATATGTTTTGTTTGCTACTTGTCACATATGTGTGTGCTGTTGTGATAAACATGTGCTGCCCTGATGAAGTTTGCCATGCTGTTTGAAATCCTCGAAAATTCCCAGAAGAAGAACCATATGTTTTGTGCTATATATTGTTGGTTTGCTTGCTATGAGAACATGATACCTGCCATACTGTATGGGATTTGTTGGTTTGATTTTCATTTGCTCATGTCGATTTTGAACCATGAAGGTGGATTGAATGCCCTGCTGTTATTTGAACCAAACATCATGACCAGGAAAACCATGTGAAGTATGTTGCATGCTTTTGTTTGTTTGCATTATGAACCTTACACAATGCCATGTTGATGATGCTGTTTGAAAATGAATGCTGTTATGCTATCAACCATGCTGCAAATTGATGATGAAATGCCCTGCTATTAAACCATGAACATTGCCATGAAATTCATGTGAAACATTAATGTCCTGCTGCTACACATTTCCATGGCCATGCTGTTTATGTGCTGTTGTGTAATCCACTTGTTTCGAGTGTTAGTTGAGGATTATGAGCATGAAGTGATGAATGTTGCTGTCATGAAAATCTAGCATATTTCTAGAAATCCAGTTCGTGTATGCATGTGGGTTGATGACTGTTACTGTTGGTAACCATGAATCACTGCTTTGGCCATTTGTCTACCATTTTGTTTGAATTTGGCATGCTGTTAATAAACTATGAATATGATGATGATATCATACTGCTGTTTTGCAAAACTTCCTTGTCCAGATTTTCACATGAGTATTGTTTACTTGGTTATTGGTTAATGTTGCTTGTAGTTCATTAAGGCCATGACATTGTGTGTTTTGTGTTTGAAACGTGTTTAATGTTGATGAACCATAAACATGAAACTGAAGTTGATAATACCATGCTGTTGCACTTTGTTATTTTCCAGCTAAAACAGAAATTCCACTTGGTTTGTTGGGTTTTGTCATATGATGTTTGTGTGATATCCACTATGCCAATGCCATGATTAGTTTGCTGCTGTCCATTTGATGTTATTTTGATCGACTACATGAGGGACATGCTGTTTTGCAATGGCTGGTTGATCTATTCCATTTGAAAGTTGTTGTTTGATTGTTGAACATTGATGTTGAATGCTTGCCATACTGTTAGAAACCCTAAGGGTTTATGAGAAAAACCAGAAAATTTGAACCTTTGGCTGTGCACTGTTCCATTGGCTGAGAGCCAATAGGAACATTTCGTTCCCTCCCCCCAAAACGCTGCAGTTTTGGTTAATGAGCCTGATATTACCACAATGCCACGGTTGACCCTTGTGTTGACCATTTGTTTTGCTTTTGTTCATGTTTTCACCCCAATGTTTATTCATCTTCCACAAATTAATTTCTCCTTCATTTTTCATCAAAAAATTATGAAATTTTTTCCTCATACTCACAAATGAGTCTAGAATTTAATTGTGAATTTTAATTAATTTTCCATTGGTTGGTTTTTAATTGACAATTATTTTCTCAACATGTGTGCATGAATGATACCCTTTACCATTTCAATTGTGAAATGCTCATGACATATCTATTGCCTTTGAAACTTTTTGTGGTGAAAATAGACACATTGACCTTCATTTCCATATAAAGTTTGTGCATTTATCATTTGTAGATTGAGAGTTATGATTTTTTGGAGTTATGTGTTGAATTTGGTGCTATACCATGATCATGCATTTTCCCAATTTTTGTTCACATGCTTCCTCTTATCCAAATCACTTGAAATTTTGCATGAATGATCTATCACATGTCTAGTTTGTGTATGAATTTTCTTGGAATTAATCTTGCTGTTTTCCATTTGATTGAGAATTTTCTTCCACATGTGGTCATTTGTTGACTTTTTGTGCTATGCCTTGCCAAATCTTTTGTGAAATTCTCAAATCTTATTGTATGACCATGAAATTTCATATGTGATAACTAGACATCTCAAGCTTTGCATTGGTGTTAATCTCATTCATTTATCTTCTGTTTTCAAATTGATATGATTTTTTGAAGTTGACCCATGCTTGTTGACTTTCACCATGCTTACTTGAATTTGGTTTGACTTCATGAATTTCATTGACTGCCTTCCTCTCATCCAAATGCCATGAAATTTTACATGTATACCATGTTAGATGTTAGGATTGCGTGTGATTTATTTCATAATTTTTGAAAATGTTTGAGTTGACTTTTGAATGAAGTCTTTGCTGTTGACTTTTGTATGCTTCTCTTGCCATGCTTTGCATCCTTTTGCATATGAAATGACCATGATGCATGATTTTATTATGAATCCAATTGAGAATGCTTCTTGAATGTTTAGACTTGGTTTGGGTTGACTTTTTCTTGCTGCCTTGACTTTTTCTTTCATCTTTGACCCTAGGCTAGCCCTAGTGGTCTTCTGAGCTTATGTTGAGTTCATCTGTTTCAGGTTAAGCACCAATGCCTTGAGGATCATTCAAATGTGTTTTAGTTTGATTGTTTGATGTGCTAACCTTTGTTTTGTAGGTGACTCATATGCTTGAGTCTTTGTGCCTTGCACAATTGGTCCCTTTCTTGTTGACTTTTGGGGTTATTTCCTTTTGATTTTGACTGTTGACTTGTTTACTAATGAGTTTGACTTTTTCAGGTACTTTAGTTGCCTAAGTTCTTTGAACTTGATTGCTTGCTTTGCTTTTTAGCATTTGCTTTGAGGTATAAATATTTCTTCTTCATGTAGTCTGGAGACCCGGTCTGTTATTTGACCGGGCAAACTGTCTGAAGTCCTCCTTAAGAGGCAATGCCTGTGTTTGTTTATATTTGTCCCAAGCAGGAAAAGTCCTTCAAGTAAGGCAATTGGTGGAAGGTAGGGATAAGCAATCTATCCCCCACTATTCAGTGTGTCCTCTCTTTGCTCCCATTACATGGTTGAGCATTGAGATAAATACCCAAGATCTAATCGAGTCAATAAAGGGGAAAGAGTTCCATCTTTCTGAACTCCCCCACTTTCTATTTGATGCTCTCTCTTATTTGAGATAGAAGCAATGAGGCACACCCCTCATCTCCTTTTCATCTGCTTCACCTGAGTCCCTCAATGGCCAGGTTAAGAGCAACCTTCATCCATTACAGTGGACTTTTAAAGTCAAACCCTCTTGTGTGAGCCCCCCATTGTTTGGCTATAGAGTGTGCTGTTTGATATTCATTGCTTGATTGATTGCTTCATGTGCACTTGTTTGCCTGTATGCTATGCATTTATCATCATCATCAATTGCCATTAGTGCATGATCATCTCATTTGTTTTGTGATGCTATCATTGTTGTTTGCCCATTGAGGACAATTGTAAGTCCATTGCTTTGGCATTTGTTCCTGTGATATGGAAGGATAGAGTGTAAGACCTCATTGGTCACTCATATCTTCTATTTATCTGTTTGTATGTGATGATACAGTTATAAATCCCTGTAAGTTGGCATCTGTTATCATGTGATCATAATTTGATCTGTTTGGTTTTGTATGTGAGGATACAGTTATAAGTCCCTGTAAGTTGGCATCTGTTATCCTGTGATCATAATTTGATCTGTTTGATTTGTACGTGAGGTTGCAGTTATAAGTCCCTGTAAGTTGGCATCTGTTTTCCTGTGATCATAGTTTGTTTATCTGTTTGTGTGAGAGGTTGCAATTATAAGTCCCTGTAAGTTGGCATTTGCATTCCTGTGATCATATTGTTGCTTTTGTTCTTGTATGTGAGGATCCACTGTAAGTCCCTGCAACGTGGCATTGGTATTCCTATGAGCATATTTGTGGAGTTAACCTAAGTCCAGACAGATTGGCAGTTAATTTCCATGTTTCATCTTTGTTTTCTTTTGAGGAGATTAGTGTAAGTCCATTGAGTGGCATCTGATATCCATTTTTATTTTAGGAGACTGGTGTAAATCCATCTATTGGTATCCGGTATCCGCTTTTTATTTTCTTTGCCTGTGGAGATTAGTGTAAGTCCATAGAGTGGCCTCTGATATCCCGTTTTGTTTTAGGATATTGGTATAAGACCATTGATTGGCATCCGATATCCGCCTTTGCTTTGTTTGTTTGTTATTGCTTATTTCTATTCCAAAGGACACACTTGAATCATCTGCTATATGATTTCAAGAAGTGAACCTTCTAAGAAGTTTTACTATCCATTCTTCATCCATTCATCATTCATTATGTCCTAGACTTTTCACACTATACCTTTTAAACTCGACATAAGTGTTGCGCAAACATCTTCATGTTTTCTAACTAAAAACCTGGACTCAAGTCCTTGACCTTTTTTTTCAAACTCCATTTCATAATACTTATTTGAATTGATCTTAATCATACTTTGACTTCATTTTCATAATCATAATCAGTAACTCCACTCATTCACTTGTTTTGGCTTTGTCCATTAATGCTTTCATACATGAGCTATAGGTTTGATTTATCTTAGTGGTTGATGTTAATCTCACCTTTTGTCTTTAGTGATTGAATTGTAAGCCTTCCTTGCCTATTATAGGGTTAACCCCTCCTTGGCAAGTTGAAGCTTTTCTCACATGGTGGACGTTGTTGATTGTATAAGGTTGAGTTTTCTCCCGTGGATAACGTAAGACCTAGGGTTTGTGTTTAAAATTAAACCTAACCCACTTTTGGAAATCTTTTAGCCGAACTACGGCGTTCTGATCCTTACCTTTGATGGAAGGTACGTAGGCAACGGGTTCATCCGTTCGAACCCAAAAATAATAAAACTTGTATATTCTTTTCTCATCATCTCAATCATGTTTGCACAATACTTATGTCATAATAAATAACAATTTAGTACAACAAGTGTGAAAAGGGCTCCCTAGGAGTACCTAGGACGTAGTGGGTGCCTAACACCTTCCCATTGCGTAATTTACCCCTTACCCAGAATCTCTGATCTTTTTATTAGTTTTCTATGTGTAAAACTTCTTAGGCTTTTGTTCGCTTTTTAGCCAATCCTTTGGATAAATAAAAGTGCGGTGGCGACTCGAAATTTTCATTGTATCTCTTAGCTCATGATTTAATCGATAGATCATATAGCGACGAATACACCGCTACAGGTACTATGGCGCCAGCCGCATTTGTCATAGTAATTTGAAACGGACCATTTTCAATGGCAGCCCATACTAGCCTATCCACATAATTTATATGAACTCGCATGCAGTCTTTCCAGTAGCCGTAATTTTCACCATTGAAAATAGGCGCTCTATTATACGCCCCCTTTGGTTCAGAATCCGTACTGTTACAGGCAGCCACAGAGCACCAGCGAACCAGGCTCTGATACCACATATTAGACGGTGTGGCTAGTGATCGAGGGGGGGGGGTGAATAGATCACCTCTTTGAAATTTAACGGATTTAAAGCTTTATCAGAGTTTTTAAAGTTGGCGGAAAATATCAGTCCCGAATCGACTTCCGTCAATTCTGAACCGCTACTAGAAAACCGGACACACGAGTTTAATGCTGGATATGAATAAGAATGACAGAAACAATCAACACCAGAATTTTAGCTAATTGAATGCACTTATCATTAAAGTCTATTTCCAATGAATAAAACCTAGCTAACAATTTTGTCAAATAGTTGGTGTGTATGTGATCAATGATGAACAACAGTAGAGTTTAATTAAAAAGGTTTTCTTGCCACTGCTGTCTTGCAAAAGGATAAATCACAACACACTAACTGAAATTGCGAAAACTGTTTTAAACGTAAAGAGGAGTAAGGTAAGAATACGATATGCAGAGATTTGGTAAGGAAGTTCCCCACGTCGTCCTCGCGTGTGGGTACGTCTCCCTCTCAATTTCAAATGAAATTGAGAACTTTGATTATCAATTATTACCGAATTCGTTGATACAAGGTTATGATACAAAGACAGAATTCTAAATTCCAAGAACTTCTTCTTGTATGAACCTTCACTTGATCTGAGCACGATCAAAAATTTCCTGCACGAAATTGCAAACAATTCACCGGTTCCACGACCTGCTTGCGAAATCCCCCGATCTCCAAACGCAACGCTGCGGCTGAATCTGTTCTGCAAACGTGACTCACAAACCCTCCAGAACACTCCAGTTCTTGAAGGATAAACCAGTAGGTTTTTCCTCGAAACCCCCTTCAATCTTCAACTCAGCTAGATCCTCGATCGTTCCACTGAATACCACAGCTAGATCCTTGATCGTACCACTGAATGTTATCTCGATAATCCTTTAATCCAGAGAACAAGAATGGTTATGTGTTGATGTTCTTGAAGAAAAGTGATTGAGAAGATGAAGAAGATGAAGTCTCTTTCAGGTTTCTATATGCTCTTGAACAATTGCTGCTACACTGCTTTTGATCTTGTGTTCAATTGTTTTTCCCTTAAAAGAATTCGTAAGGAGCCACTGCTGTCACAACACCTCTTATATATATTGAAAACAGAAGCTGTTAGAACACAAAACAAACTTATGCATTGATACATGAGGGTATGCATCGATGCATACTGTAAAGTGAATGAGTTTTTGGTGAAATGGATAAAGCATGGATCGATGCATAATTCGTATGTATTGATGCATATGACATTTCCACTAACATGTATCGATGCCTAATACGTATGCATTGATACATGGGCTGTTTCAACTGATCATGCATCGATGCAAGGATCGTTTGGATCGATCCATAGAGCGTTTTGCCTTTCATGTGTCGACACATGACTCGTATGCATCGATGCATACTGAACAAAAAAAGTGTTGTGATTTACCATATGTTGTATGTATCGATGCATAGGCTTATGTGTTGATGCATACTGACACAAAATGGATTTTATGAGTTATTTTAAGAGGAGTATCAATGTAGGTCTTTATGTACAGTTATGCAACAATGGAATGGGATAAAAACACAATAAAAACACAAATGTATCATGTAATGTAATGCACAGCCAACATAAGGATGATTATCACACAATTTGCTATCATTCAAAATTAATTCAAAGTAAAGACTTTTCTCACATAAGACACAGGTGGGAGAAGAAGGGAACGGGATCGCTAGGACATCGCATCCTATGCCTACGTATCTCATCTGGAATGAGAATCAGAGCTACCGTAGTTCAGCTCACGCACGCCAAACAAAACACACACACAAGAAACCGACTGCCAATCGCTGGGCTTACGTCAGACTCCACACAAACAGGTAAACATGGAAACCGAATGCCAATCGCTGGACTTACGTCAGACTCCACACAAATAAACACCAATAGGATACGGAATGCCAATCGCTGGTCTTACATCCATCTCCTAACACACACAAGAAGGTTAACCAACAGACAAGTTAATAGGGAGTCTGGAACTCGAGCCTAATAACTGTCAAGCAAACACACACAAAAAAAAGAAAAGGGTGCCCGGAGAGATCTCGTACAATCTCCTGCCTACGTACCTCATCTGGTATAAGGATCAGGGGAACGTAGTTCCCCTTAACAGGGGAGAAACTTTCTCCTAACCAGAGACTGGGAAATGACAAACTAAAAGGGGGTCTGACTCGAGCCTAATAGTTATCATGCAATCCACAATGGTCCTAGGTTAAGGTTTCTATCTAACTTGCACAGGCAGCAAGCTATCCTAAACAACACAGGCAAAGTCATACAAGCATAAAAAGCAAGCACACACACTATATGCACACAATTAGGCTCATACAAGGTTAGGCTGCAAAAGCAAGCCAACTGGAATCGGGTGTAGTTAGCTCTTATCCCTAACATTGAGAGTTAGGGTGAAGCAGATGAAATGGGAAGTGAGGGTAAGACCTCACAGCTCTTATCCTTGGCCTGGGAGAGCTTCAGACAAATGAAAGTGTGGGAGTTCAGAAAGTTGGAACTCTTCTCCACATATGACTGACACAACAAAGGATTTGGGTTAATATCCACAATGCATCAACACATGGTGTGAGCAAAGTGGATGACACACTGAGTAGCAAGAGATGGATTACACATCTCTTTTATCTGCCGATTGCCTCTTAAGAGGTCTTTACCTGCTTGGCACAAAAGTAAACAAACACAAGCATTGCCTCTTAAGGAGGGCTTCAGACAGGTGCCTGCCCACATAACAGGACAGGTCTTCCAGACTACATGAAGTCAAGAGAGTTATACCTCAATGGTTAAGCAACCAAGCAAAAGCAAGTTCAAAGTGAACTTAAGCAACTTATGTACCTGTTGAAACATCAGACAAATCAGCACAACTATACAGACAAACAGACAATCATGAATATCAAACAGTCAAACCCAATGAGCAAAGGCATAAGCCAACAAGTCAAACTCAAATGAGTTAACAACCCTACAAAACACACAATGTTAGTAGTCAAAAGTAAACATCAAAGGCTCAAGTGATAGAGCACCAACAACTATGGAACTTGAATGCTCCACCTGAAATCAAAGCTCAAACATAAGCAACCAACCACTAGGTCAAGGCCTAGGGTCAAAGATGGAGAAAAAATCCAAAACAGAACATGAAACTTAACATGAATTAACTTCATTCACATCTTGAAACAATCCAAAAGGTCTCATCTCAATATCAATTACCAAATCCATTTCATGAACCAAACATGGCAAGGTATGCAACTTGTGACCACATTGTGACATCAGAATGAACAAATGCACAATAATTCAAAAATGCTTCAAACAATTTTGGCAAAATTCATGGGTAAACAAGACATACAACATGATCATCACACAAAAAATTAGAAGCATTGGACATCATTAGACATGGCAATCACATTGCATAAGTCAAGACAAGCACAACAAGCACATGTGTGACACCAAATGTCACACCAAGTTAGCATAGGCATAAAGCAGAGATGGATTATGGTAAAGATCTCAAACCAAAGCCAAAACACCACTCAACATGTCTAGAAATAGTATGCAAAATGTCACATTCATTGGATAAGGAACAAGCATTTCACAATCAAATGAAGTTCAAGGCATTTCAAAAGTTCAAATGTGACCATCCAGAATGAAAAAATCTTAATTAAATCAGAAATGATCCCAAAAATTCCAACAAAAATCATGCTCATTCACAACATTCATATCAAGCATCATACAAAAAATTAGGACATTTGGAATTCATTTGGCATGGCAAATTCTTCAATCAAGTTGAACATCACAAGGTGTGACACAAATTGTCACACCAACTTAGGAAAATCATAAATCAAAAATGACAATTCATAAAAATGCAAACTCAACACCAAAATGTCCAGAAAAGAGTCTAGTTATAGCATGCAAAATTTGAGAATCATTGGATAAGAATCAAGCATTTCACAAATGATATGGCAAGGCAAGGTCAAGAATGCACTCATGTTCAAGTATCCTAGCACCAAAAAATATTCAGCCATGCACAATTTTTATTTTTATGATAAAAAAAAACTAGAGAGAATCAGGATCATGATGCAAAAAATCCCATAATTTTTGGATGTGTTTTGGATTTGATATGAATTTTGGAAGATTGCGAAATGAAATGAAATCAAATGAAACAATTTAAATGGATTAATTGGAATTTATTTAATTTGAATTAAATTTGGCGCCATCACATGAAACGCTGCGTTTCATTAATGTGTTGGCTGGTCAACCAAGGTCAACAATACGCTCGGCCAATCAGGAAGCTTGCATGGGAAATTCATGATCCAATCGCGTACAAGCCCTAGTGAAACACCTATAGCAACGCTTTAACATGGCAAAGGGATCAAAAACTGTTCTCAAAAGTCTGTACTTCGTCTTCTTCACGCAGCCATACATGAACAGTGAGCATCATCAAGAACTCAAGAACAAATTTCCCAGTTTTCAAAAATAAGCACATGTACACATATCATAAACATCACAGATCATGAATCAAGCATTGATTAAGCATGGATCATCACACATCAAGTGAATCAAGCAAAACAAATTTCATCATCAAAACTTTATTCTACCATATCTAACACGATAATGCATGGAAATTAATGATTTGAAGCTCAGAATGATCACAACAACAAGATATACAACATTAGCATAGCATAATTGAGAATTAAGAGAATCAATTTTGTGACCTCTTGAAGTGCAGCTTTGAAATTCAATGAAATCAGGCCTTGCAATGCTCAGAGGTTCTTCTAGGAAGTTTGTGCAGTTGATTGGAAGAGATCTTGAGGTTCACTTGCTCTTGATTCAACCAGAATTGGATTTCACCATTGTTGCTTCCATAGCTTCAAGCATGAACAAAGTGCACGAATTCTCTTGGATCTATCTTCAAACTTGCTCCATGATGCTTCCAGATGATGAATTAGGCAATGGATTGTGGTTTGATTCAAGAAAAATGACAGAAAATTTGAGAGATAAAAAGTGTGAGAAATTTCTAGATCTGAAAATTGTGAATGTTAATCTCAAAAACAGTTAGGGTTATGGTATATATAGAGGGGTCAAAAAAGCCCTAAATGATAAAGCCCTAACAATTAGGCCCCTATTTGGCCCCATTTTTTTAGGCCCCATACTAAATCAATAACTCTTTGGCCCCTTGTTTTTAAGCCCCCTCATATTTTTGTTTTTTAAAGGGCCTAAATGAGGGGCTCAAAATATATGTTATTTGAAACAATATATTTTATTTTTTTAAAGAAATATTTTTAAATAATAAATATTTTTGAAAACTATTTTTTTTCAAAAAAAACCTTATTTTTTTAAAATAAAAAAAATCAATTTTTGTAAATAAAAAAAATCATTTTTTTAAATAAAAGAAATCATTTTTTTAAAAAATAAACATAATCGATTTTTTTAAAGTATTAAAATTTTTAGTTTTTTAAAAAAAATTTGATATTTTTGAAAACAAAATAATTTTTTCAAAAAAAATAAATAACTTTTTTCCATAAAAAAAAACTGATTAATTTTTTAAAATGAGACAGGCGGTTTTTCTTTAAAAATAAAAAATCAATTTTTTTCGAACAAAAAGTCAATTCTTTTTTTAAAAAAAAATTATTTTTTCGAAAAAGAATATCAATTTTATTTTGAAAATAAACAATCGATTTTTTTCGAGAAAAAAGTCGATTTTTTCTGAAAGTAAAAAATTTGATTTTTTTTGAAAAAATTTCAATTTTTTTTATATATAAAAAAAGTCGATTTTTTTGAAAAAAAAAGGTGATTTGTTTTTGAAAAAAAACCCGAAGTTTTTCGAAAATAAAAAAAAACTGACTTTTTTCGGAAATAGAAAAAAAAAGTCAAAGTTTTTTCTAAAATAAAAAAAAATTGATTTTTTCCAAAAAATTAAATCGATTTTTTTAAATAAAAAAGTTTAATTTTTTTTGAAACAAAATCGAATTTTTCCTAAAATAAAAAAGTTGATATTTTTTGAAAAAAATGATTTTTATGAAAATAAAATAATAAAATAATTTTTTTTTTTAAAAAGTTAATTTTTTTTCTTTAAAAAATCAACTTTAAAAAATGATGGGGCCTTAAGGTTTTACTTGAATTTTATGGGCCTTTAGTTTAGGGGGCCTATATATTTTGGGGCTAATTTATTTTTAGAATTTTGGATCCCCTATATTTTGGAGGCCTTAAAAGTTAGGCCCCGGCCCCCTAAATTGACGGCTCTAGGTATATATATGCTATGCTAAACATGCTTAATTATGCCTAAACTGAATGCTAATGAAAATGGATTAAGTTTGGAGAAGTTTTGCAAAATTAAGCTTTCACCCTTATGCATGGAAATCATGGATGAACAGTACACGAAAATTATTGAATTTCACTTAAAACCATATTTTAAAATCAATGGTAATTGCCAAATGTTCAAATAATTCACCAATTTTGAATTTCATGTTTTCCCTCCAAAAATCCAAGATTTTGCAAATGATTATGTGATGATAGTTGATGTAATGCAATGCAAGATTTTGAAATTAGAGGTCAAAATAAGAACAAGGCAAAAAGAACCACTTGAATTGGAGTTTTGGTTGAGAAGGTATGCCCATTTGAATCTTCATGTATACTTGGCCATGTTTTAATCATATCTCCTTAACCACACATGAGAAATTGATGATCTTGGACTTTTTGGAAATGGGAGAGAAAGATCTACAACTTTCATGTTCAACAAAATTTCATTTGAAGCTTTCTTGAGGATGAAATCTTGAGTTGAAAAAATTTCCATTTTTGGCAAATTCAAATTACAGGTCACTTTCTATTTTTGGAAAGTTTTATCCTGACTTCAAATTCTTCAATGTTGATGTTTGAAATGTCAAATGAGACTTGTTTGAACATGAATGAAGTATTTCTAATCACTTCCCACCTCCAAATCCAACAGTTGACCTGACAGTTGACTTTTGCAATTGATAGATGACTTGGCCATGCACATATGATTTTGAGCCTCAACCTCTTGATGAAATGGCTCCAACATGAAACCCTAGCTTATACAAGCTCAACAAAATCATATGATGATCTCCAACTCAATAAAGACCTCATCTCCTTGAAGAACCCTGATTGGTATAATGCAACTGATTAGGGTTGACCAGAGGTCAAAACCCTAATCCCAAGGAGCTTGATCAGAAATAATGAATCATGATGATGATGATGTACCATCTCAACCAAGATAATACCCAACCTCCTTGAGGAACAAAAAAACCCTAATTGAAGCACAAACCTCAAATGATTAGTGATCAATTCATGAGACCCTCAAGCTAGAATCTTTTAACCTCTTTATCTTCTGAGCAAGACTTAGGAGGATGACTTGTTCATTTCTCACATGACATGCAAAGATGTAATGCCTAATGTCCTAAAAGATGAAATGCAATATGCTAAGCTAGTCCCAAGAGAGGAGGGCAAATTTTGAGGTGTTACACCATCCAATAGCACTCTTATGTTTTTTTAAAACTTTGACAAGCTTATTTTCCTGAAGCACTTCTAGATGTGAACTTATGATGGCTGGGCACTTACTCTCTTTATCTAGGAAGACATATTTTAGGTTGTCCGGAAGTTGTTTCAATTCGGTCCCCTTCTTTTGTTCATCTTTCTTTTCTTCCACTAAGGGTTGCCTTAAATCCTCCCACCGGTTGTGTCGATAACCTTTAAAAGGTTGTGATGCATCCATCATAGCTAGCACTTCCATATCTTTCTCGTCAACTACTTCCTTTTCTTTAAAAATTGATAAGCTCAACACCCTTTCCAAGGGTAATTTTTGTGTTGTCAAGCTATTTTCCTTTCACATATTTGATCGATTGTCTCAATGTGTTGACTAGTGGCAACCTCATCCTTGTATTTCATGGTGTTTCGCACATCAATTTTTAACTCTTCATCATACACTTTCAAAGTCATCGTGCCTTCTTCTATGTCGATCAAACATCTCCCAGTTTCTAGAAATGGTCTTCCCAAAATGATTGGTATCTCTTCATCTTCCGGCATTTCCAAAATGACAAAATCTACCGGAAACACAAACTTGTCGATCTTTACTAGCACATCTTCTACTATCCCATAAGGTCTCTTCACATAATGGTTAGCAAATTGGAGTGTCATTCTCGTATCTTGAATTTTTCCTATTCCCAACCTCTTATAAATGGACAGCGACATAAGACTTACACTCGCTCCCAAATCAATTAGAGCTTTCTTGAAGGATCTATCGCCAATGGTACACGGGATAGTCACAGAACCTCGATCCTTCTTTTTCACGGGAACCTTCATACCCTGCAAAATGGCACTACAAGTTTTGGTTAGAATAATAGGGTTAGTCTCCATGGTTCGCTTTTTCGAGATGATGTCTTTCATGAACTTAGCGTAGGTAGGCATTTTCTCAAGCGCCTCCAAGAACGGAATGTTTAGCTCAAGCTTTTTAAACATCTCTAAGAACTTCTCAAAGTTTTTCTCATGTTGCCCCTTCTTCTTATTCCTTGTTGGGAATGGCAGTTTGACGGCCGGTTTTGGATCAATCACTTTATCTTTGACCACTCTTTCATCATGAGTGACCTCTTCATTTGCAACCTCATTTTCTTTTATCTCTAGATCAACTTCTAGCAATAAGTCTTCTTCTTCAGAACTCTTCTTAGGTATTTCTTTCGACTTACCATTCCTTGTGGTCACCGCATTCACATGATTATTTTCTCTTGGATTAGTAACCGTAGACCTTGGTAAAACTCCCTGTTGTTGAGAGCCCGCTAGTTGTTGGGCTATCTGACTCATCTGTATTTCAAGATTCTTAATTGAAGCACCTGTGTTCTTTAAATTACTCCGAGTCTCTTCTTGAAATTGAGAGCTTTGAGCGGCCATCTTCTCAATGGCAAGCTCCCAATCAGCTTTTCTTGGTACCTGTTGCTGAAACTGTTGTTGATGTTGTTGATATGGTTGTTGTTGTTGCTGAGGTCGAAAAAGTTATTGCTGTGGTTGGTTCTGCATATTTCCTTGTTGATCCTTCCATGAGAAATTAGGATGGTTTTTCTAACCCGGATTGTATGTGTTTGAATAAGGGTTGTTCTGCCTAAGAAACTTGATCTCCTCAATTTGTTGTGCGGTAGCAGCGCAATGTACGGTAAGATGAGGTCCTCCACAAATTTCGCAATTACTAGTGTGAGTTGGTTGAACCTGTCGAACCTGTGCAACAGTTTGGGTATCAATAGCCATCTTCTTCAGTCTCCTTTCTACTTCAGCTGCTATTTGATCTTCCATCTTCACCACTTGGCTTGCCAATTTCAGGTCAATTATCCCTTCGGGTTGACTAACACTGCGGTCATACAACTCCAGGTGCTCATTGGCTGCAATGGCTTCGATAATCTTTTTAATACCAGTGGCTGTTGTAAAATTGGTTGAGCCACCAGCTGCTGTGTCAATGAGTTGTTTAGTCTTCAGCCGAAGACTATTTACAAAATTCTGCATTTGCTCCGTTGCATCCATATTATGAGTAGGACATGCAACCAACAATCGTTTGAACCTCTTATACGCATCTCCAAGTGACTCTCCTTCTTTCTATTTAAAATTCACTATGTCGTACCTCTTTCGGATGTATACAGAAGCCAGAAAGTACTCGTTGAGAAAAGTTGTCTCTATCTATTGCCAAGTTGTGATGCTTCCATCAGGTAAAGAGTAGAATCACTCTTCAGCATCTTCTGACAGTGTAAACGGAAACATGACCAGCTTCTTAGCTTCCTCAGAATGCCCCTCAATCTTTAACGACGTAGTCATAGTAAGAAACCTCTGCAAATGCTTGTTGGCATCTTCGTTAATTTTTCCTGAGAAAGGTCTCCTTTCAAGTTGTCGTATCGTTGAGGGGTGAAGTTGAAAGTGGGCAACATTGACTGGTTGATTTACTATTGTCATCCTTCCAAGCGGGGCATTAGCTCCCCCGTAATCACCTAATAGTCTCTCCATATGAGGTGGGGCATCTGCCATAGTTTCAGGCTCGGTATCCGAATTTTCAGAATCAGAGTGTTCCAAATGAATTGAAACGGTTCCCTCTTTCTCGGAATCAGAAACTATCAGCGGTTCTTCCGGCGCTTCCAGTCTGTCGCGTCTGACTTTTCTGATTCGTGCTCGCAACGATCGTTCTGGTTCTGCGTCAAAAAGAAATTCAGCTGAGGCCTTACCTCGCATAAAAATATTAGACAGTTGTTAGGATAGGCAAAGTGAAATAAACAAATAAAATAAAATAAAATTTTAGTTGCAGAGCAACAAAATTCCAATTGAATAATTATTAACTGATAGTTTGGCAGTCCCCGGCAACGGCGCCAAAAACTTGATCGGGAAAATAGCAAGTGTACTATTTTTACCGATGTAGTAATGAAAAGGAATTATCCTGAGTATCGATCTCGAGGACTGCGTAGGAACTATCAGTTTTGGTAATGATTCAATTAAACAAAAGAACCTGTGTTTGGTAAGTGAAGAGTAAATTCGCTCTGTAAAATATAAAGGAAAAATAGAGAATTTTTAATGCAGTAAAATTAAGCATGTTAGGTCCGGGGTGTATGAATTGCTATGAAATAAACTTAATCCTTATTTCATAAAATCTATGCTAGAATGATCCAATATGATTCTCAAGAGTAGTTTCCCCTAATTCCTTAGCCAGAAACCATTAACATTCAATTTTAAATCCCAATTCCTTAGCCATTCAAAAGAATATTAATCCCATGCATGAATATCATAAATTTCCCATCATCACTATTAGATCCTCATTCCTAAGAGAAATTAGCGATGTTCTTATACACAAAGTGATAAAGGGATTTATCCGACCTCCTTTACCTCCAAATCAATACCTAATTTTCCAATACGGCAAGCATTACAATCGTGTATAACAAATTGGATTCATAAAAACATAAACATTCATAAAATTGTAGGAAAAAGGTTCATTACAAAAGCAATTCAGGGACACCCCCTAGCATAGGGGGGTTTAGCTCATCATACTATTCAAAGAAGGTACAAATGTAAAATTAGACATTACAAGAGATTAGATAGCTTCGATCTTCAATTGCTTCCGCGCTTGATGATCTCCGTTCTCCAAAAATTTTGATTCTTTCTTCTCTTTGTCCCGTCGTCCTCTTTTCTTCTTTTCTTAGGTCTAAATAGCACCGTACACATTACAGCCAAGCCAAAAAGTCCAAAATTCCCTCTGGGATCACCTCATGAGTGAAAACAAGAAATCAGAAAATTCAGCGCACCTGCCAACACGGGTCGTGCCAAGCAACACGGCCGACCGTGTTGGCTCTCTGGTTTTTGTATGGGAAGAAGATGTGCTTGCAGCACGGGCCGTGTCAGGAGACACGGGCCGTGTTTGGCTCCAGGATTATTAATTTTTTATTTTTTTCTTTAACTCTTCCATCCTCTTCCATTGTTGTCTTGACACTTCCGACTCTTCAACTACTTCTGAAACATGCACAATACCATGGAAACGACATCAAACACATCTAAAAGCCTAAATTAACACCAAAAGCAAAATAAGCATAAAAATACTCAAATATGAAATACTTAAAACTCAAACACTAAAACTCAAAATAAAGTCTTACCACATTGATGAATTTTGGCCGAATGCATGATGAAAATCAAGTAAAATGGTGACCGATCAAACTCCCACCCAACAGAAAAACAAATACACAGCCAACACGATGATAATATGATGCATGCAAACGTATATGCAAGTATATACAATCACAGCATAATCATAAATGCAATAAATAAAGCAGTAAAAGCAACCACAACTATCCTAAAGAGCGCTAGGATTGACTCGCTTAGGGAAGATGGACCAGCAAGAGGTCAACTTTTCTTTTAATCCCCAGCAGAGTCGTCAGCTGTCGCATCCGCGAAAAACAACCGGAGGGAAAAGACACAGAGCCCCACCGTGCGTTATTTATCCCAAAGGAGGGAAAGGAAACGCTCGAAGTAAACCTAAGAAAGGAAAGGAATGGTCTTACGACCAGAGATTGCTAGGATCGGGAGTCGATTACGCAAGGGGAAGGTATTAGCACCCCTCACGTCCGTTGTACTCGACGGGATCCACGCTCAAAAGAATAAAAAAGGTTGCTAAGAAACTGCTCAAAGAATGCACGCACCAAGCTGGAATAAAACACAGGATGAAAGAAGACGGAGAAAGCGAACTCGGCAGGATGTCGCATCCTGGGCCTACGTAGTTTGTCAGACACAAACATCAGAGTCGACGTAGTTCGGGGAAATGGGGAACGTGCTCCCTAGGACATCGCATCCTATGCATACGTATCTTCTCTAACCAGAGTAAGAATCAGAGCACTCGTAGCTCGGCTAACGCACGCCGAAACAAAACACTGAAAGGAGACGCTAAGACGTCAAACGAAACACACCACAGGAAACGGAATGCCAATCAATGGGCTTACGTCCAACTCCAAACAAAGGAATGCAAACGGGAAACCGAATGCCAATAGCTGGACTTACATCAGACTCCGAACAAACGACAAACAAACGGGAAACCGAATGCCAATAGCTGGACTTACATCAGACTCCAAACACACACACAAGCAAACGGGAAACCGAATACCAACAGATGGACTTACATCAGACTCCGAACATACACACAAGAGGGTGGAAAAAGAAAAGAGGGTGCAAGGGTGGTGAACACACACCAAACAAAACAAAAAGGTTGCCCAGAGAGATCAGCTCAATCTCCTGCCTACGTACCTCATCTGGTATGAGGATCAGGGCGACGTAGTTCCCCTTAACAGGGAAAAAATTTCCTAACTAGAGACTAGGGAGATAACGAACTAATAGGGAGACTACGGCTCGAGCCTAGAAGTTGTCATGCAAACGATCCCTAAGTTGAGGTCTCTAATCAGAACCTAACTCGCACAGGAAGCAAGCTAGTCAAAGCTACAAGTAAACAAGCACATGTGAACAGGTATCACACACTATATGCAAACAAGCGGCTCATACAAGGCTGGGCTTTAGTCAAGGGGTCATATCATCCTCGACAAACAAGCCAACACTGTAGGGGTGTAAGGAAACTCTTAACCCTTGACATTGACCGTCAGGGTGAGCAGATGAAGGGTAATGAGGATAAGACCTCATAGCTCTTAACCCGGGCCTGGGTGAGCTTGAATCAATGAAAACATGGGGATCCAGAATGGGGGACCCTACTCCACTTGACTGACTCTATATACAAGGATCTTGGGTTAGGTTCAAGAGCATCAGCACGTAGTGCGAGCATAATGAACGACTCAACGATTAACAGGGGATTGATTGCTAATCTCTTCTATCTGTCAATTGCCTCTTCACTTAGGAGGACTTAACAAGTACATGGCACAAATATAAACAATCACAGTCATTGCCTCTTAAGGAGGACTTCAGCCAAATGCCTGCCAAAAGAAACGACAGGGCTTCCAGACTACATGGAGTTAGGGGATGTATACCAACCACAAGCAAAGCAAAGCTCAAGCAATGAGCTAAAAACGACTAAAGTACCTGTACAAAAGTCAAACAAGTCAGTATTCACATTCAGACAAATCAAACAGACACAAGAGTGGTTCCTCAATATGTACACAATACAAGTCCTATGTGTAAACAACTCAAATGAGTTCATCTCCAAGGAACCTACAACATAACAAAGGTTAGTGGACAAAGTAATTTGCATCTCAAGTCATGAGATTACATCATCCATTAAAGCTAGATGCTTGAACCTGAAATACAAAGCTCAAAAGGTGAGTACAAACCACTAGTACCAAGACTAGGGTCAAAGGCAAAGCAAAAAGTCAAAACAGCAGCCAATATTCAACATAAATCACATTTGATCAAGCAAGAACATGTCCTAAAAAGGACCAAACTCAAATCCTATGGCAAGGTCATCAATTGATAATGATAAGGCAAAGGCATACAATGTGACCAACAATTGGACATTCAAATGAGAAAATGCACATTAAATCAGAAACACATCCAATGATCATGAAATTTTTTGTGTGAGCTCAACACATTAAACACAAGCATGATACAAAAAATTAGAATCGGAAGAGCTTAATTGGCATGGGAATGAAAATGAACAAGATCAATATCCAAATGTGTGACACAAATTGTCACACCATACATTCATGTGTCCAAAACAGAAATGAAAAATGCTAAAAATGCCAAACCAATTCTCAAAATTCATGTTACATGTATAGAACAAGCATGTCAAATTTCAAGGCAATTGGAGAAAGTATGAGCATTTCACAAGTAAAATAGCACAACATGTCACATTTTGCACCATGCTCAAATAACAACTCACCATAAAAAATCCAGAAATGATAAAATCAGGAAATGAACATCACAAAATACTAGACATCAAGATGAACATGTAGGAAAAAATTGCATTCAATTTGGATATATATTCTATTTTTAATGATTTTTTTGAATTAACAAACAAAAAATGAAATAAAGAAAATCAATGTGGAAAATGACAATGACATGAAAATGCCATAGGCTGGTGTTGAACCCAGGTCCTCAAGGCTATAGGCGCGCTCAGCTAAAACAAAATTAATTGGAATTAGGAAATGCATAGCGCTGGAATCGAGTTGTGGACATGGAGGTTACAATAGCGCTTGAGGAAAATAATTGGAAAACAAGCAAAAGGAATGGGCAAAGGTTCGAACAGGTGACCTTGAGGTCACAAGCGCATTTAACATGGAAACGCTGCCGTTTGGTTTGGAAAAGGAAATAAGAAGTGAAAAATGAAATGTCCTTCGCTGGGAATCGAACGCAGGATGAGGCGGTGAATAGCGCGCTAGCAGTAAACCCTAGTGAACGAACCAGAGAGATTATGCACTGTTCATGGCGGAGGTTGACAGTGGTTTCCACCGTCTTCCTCGTTGGAACCGGCGAAGCTACAGTAGCATTCAACAACTTTTTTTTGCAGAATTTCGCATAGCATATATCATTGGAAAGCTTGTTCAACGTACAACACGGATCCAATATCTATTTAGCCTAAAACTCCATAACCAACACGAATCGAAGGAAAACAAAATCATGCATCAAACTTTAATTCCTCATAACTCAATCAATACTTCACCAAATTCAATAAAATTTATATCAGAATCATCAGTGTTCAAAGCTTTACACAATTATGGCAATAAAATGAAGAATTAAGGTGATCGAATTTCCAACCTCTTGAAGGACAGAATGTTGATTTGGTGGATTCAAGGTTTCAAAAGTGTCCAAATCTTCTCCTCTACTTTTGTTATGAAGCTTTGTGCACGATTTGATGCTTGAATTGTCCTGGATCTAGCTGAAATTCAAACCTCCATGTTCATGTTCATGAGCTCAACTTGCTTGATTCTTGATGGAATTCTTCAAATCAATGCTTTATCCCTACTAAATGATGATCAATGAACACAAATATGCAATAAAATTCAGGTGCTATGTGTAAAAATTTGAAGTTTCAATTGAGAGAAAATTTGGAGGGAAGTGAGATTCTAGATCTAGAACTTGTGAAAACTCAACAATTCTGTTACAATTAAGCTTTTATATCACATGTTAATCACTTTGCTAATGATAATTAGGCTTGGCTAATGAAAGTTTAATGAAAAATGAGGTGTATGACCAAATTGCAAAATTCACCTTATGCGTGGCAAAATGGACGTGAATAGTACACATGCATGGCTCAAATGCTCTTAAAATCAACCAAGGAACACAATGGCAATGGAATTAAGTTCATGTGATGCACCAATTTTAAATTCTTCATTTTCCCTCCAAAAAGCACATGCATGGCCAAATGATCATGTGCGATTTTTTCATGCAATGCAATGATAGATTTGGAAAATATAGGTCATGAGAAGCAATATGCAAAAAGAGTGGCTCAAATTGGAGTTTTGAATCAAAAGTTATGGCACTTTGAAGTTTCATGCACACTTGGTGATCATTTGCTCATAACTTCTCAACCATTCATCAGATGCTCATGATCTTGGACTTTTTTAAAATGGGAGAGAAAGATCTCCAACTTTCATGTTGGCCAAAATTTCATTTGAAGCTTCTTTGATGTTGGAAAGTCAAGTTGAATGTGGTCCAAAAACTTGCCATTTTTTGGAAACTTGAAATTACAGGTCACTTTCCATTTTTGGAAACTTTTGGTCTGACTTCAAAATCTTCAAGGTAGATGTTTGACATGATGAATAAACCTCTTTTGGACATGAATGAAGTGTCTCAAACCATTTCTCCACCTCCTAGCCCTCAGTTGACTTTCAGTTGACTTTTGTGGGCCCTAGATGATCTGGACATGCACTGTGGACTTTGGACCTCTACCACTTGGCAAAATTGCTTCAAAATGAACCATGATTCATATAAGCTCTCTAGAATACTCATGTGGCCTTCATCTAAAGGAAAACTTGCTCTCTTTGCACAGATGAATTCTCTTGATGCCAGTCCTTGTTGATATGATGCAATGCCATATGCAATATTTAATGACCTAAAAATGAAATGAATGCATGAATATAGGGTGGAAATTTGAGGTGCTACAAATGGTCTCCCTTCAATAGGCGGAGACAGAATCGGAAGCTCGGACAAATACTCTTTGATATTGTCAAAGGCTTTTTGGCAATCCTCGGTCCAATCATGACGCTGATCTTTCCGGAGGAGCTCGAATATAGGCGCTGTAAGACCCCAATTTTGTCCCAAAGATTCCTCATGGCATCATATCATATCATATCATTGCCTCAAGGATCATTGTGCACCTTACCTCCTTCCTTGTGGGTGGCTCATCTTTTTGAGAGTGTTTCTTGATCACCAAGCATGTTTTGCATTTGTAGATCATTGCTTTTCTTTTTACTACTAACCAAAAGTACAAAAATATGTCATCTAACCCTTGTCTTGCAGATGAAGCAATCAACAGTCAAAGCAGTCAAAGGCAGTCATTGAGCAATAGATGGTGGCCATTCTTGAGAATTTGGACCCCATAATCATTATCAAGAGTTCATATGAGCTATGTGATCATTTTGAATCAAAATCCCAAGTGGTAGAGGCTTGAATTTCATCAGAACATTGCCCGGCCAACTAGAAGCCTAAAAAGTCAACAGTCAAGTCAACTGTTGGATTTGGAGGTGGGAAGAGCCTAGAAATACTCATTCATGTTCAAACAAGTCTCATTTGACATTTCAAACATCAACAATGAAGAAAATAAAGTCAGGTCAAAACTTTCCAAAAATAGAAAGTGACCTATAATTCAAAATTGCCAAAAATGGAAAGGTTTTAACCTAACTTCAACTTCAAATTACATCATCAAGAAAGCTTCAAATTAAATTTTGTTGAACATGAAAGTTGTAGATCTTTCTCTCCCATTTCCAAAAAGTCCAAGATCATCAATTTCTCATGTGTGGTTAAGGAGATATGATCAAAACATGGAAAAGTATACATTAAACTTCAAATGGTCATAATTTCTCAACCAAAGCTCCAATTCAAGTGGTTCTTTTTGCTAAATTCTCATTTTGACCTCCAGTTTCCAAAACATACATTGCATTTCATCAATTATCATCACATAATCATTTGCCATTTCATTTGATTTTTGGAGGGAAATTTTAAAGTTTAAAATTGGTGCATTGTTTAAGCATTCTACCATTGCATTTAGCTCCAAAATGATATTTTGAGTGAATTTCAATCCAAACCCGTGCACTGTTCACCATGCACACCATGCATAGAGGTGAAATACCAAATTTGCATATACACCACATTCTTGCTAATTCACTTAACATTTGGCTAAACTTGATTAGAAGCATGATTAGTAGGAGGTATATAACAGAAACCCTAACTGTTTTTCACTAACAACCATCACAATTTTCAGATCTAGATCCAATTCTTGAAATTTTTTCTCTAAAATTTTCTTCAATTTTCTTCAAACCAATTCATCATCCATTACTTGATTCATCCTCTGGTAGAATCTTTGATCAAGTTTGAAGGAAGAACCAAGGGAATCCGTGTATGTTTGAAGCATCTTGAAGCTTGAACTTATCAATGGTGATTTGAAATTCTGGAGGATTCATGCATAATTGAACTTCGATCTCTCTTCCAATCATTTGTACAAGCATTGTAGAGGAGGTTTAGAGCATTGCAAAGCCTGAAACACACGAAATCCAGCTGCTGCACTTCAAAGAGGTTCCAAATCGATCTCTCTAATTCTAAAAATTGTTATGCTATTGTTGTTGATCTTTTGATGCTGAGTGTTCTGAGCTTTGAACCATTGAAATTCGTGCATTATTGGCTGAGAAATGTTGATTTAAAGTTTGGTGTATGAATATTCATGTGATCGATTCTCCTCGTGTATGTTGAATTAGCCTTAGCCATGCATATATTCGTGCTCTATGTTGAAAGATCTACATGATGATATGTTCAATTTGGATTTCTGGTAAAAATGTTCTTGATGCATGATGATATGCTACTGTTCATATGAACGCGTGAGGAAGATGATGAACTGTAACTTTAGGCCACGCTTTTGATTTGCTGAAAACACTTTTCTGTGCATTGCATGTGTTTGTCTGTATCTCAACATGTACTGGTCCACGTCCTCGCTTGCATGGCGTTTCTATTCGCTCAGACGCGTTTGACTCGCACACTCAGCATGTTGACCAAGCCACATCGTAAATGAAACGCAGAGTTTCAAGGCTTGGCGCGCTGAGTCTTTTGAATTGCATCTCGGTTCGATTCCCAGCGAAGGGAATAATTCAAATGCCATATTTTCCAATTTCCCTCCATTCATTTCATGTACTTGCTTCATGTATTTTTTTTCTTTTTTTTCATCATCTTAAAAAAATCATATCTAATTAAAAAATCATCCAAAAATTATGAGGTTTTTTGCATTGCATTCCATTTTCTGTCTAGTATTTGTTTATCATTTTTCCATAAATTGTGCTTGGCTGGATTTTATTTTGTGCTAGGGAATATGAACATGTATGCATTTTGTACCTTGCCTTGCCATATCATTTGTGAAATGCTGAGTTTTTATCCAATGAATCTGAAATTTTACATGTTGAAAATAGACACTTTGCTTGTAATTGTGGTGTTGATTTGGTATTTTTATCATGTGTCATTGCTGTTTTATGATCATGTTAAGGTAGGTGTGACAATTTGTGTCACACCTTTGCTTGTTCATCTTATGTGATGTGTTTGCCTTGCCAAATGAATTCCAATTGTTCTGATTTTTTGTATGATGCTTGATATGAATGTTGTGAATATGCATGATTTTTCTTGGAATTTTTTGAATCATTTCTGATTTAATTGAGATTTTTCATTCTGGTTGATCACATTTGAGCTTTAAAAATTTGCCTTGAACTTCAATTGATCATGAAATGGATTTGGTGAATGATATTGATGTGAGACCTTTTGGATTGTTTTAAGATGTATTTGAAGTTGATTCATGTTAGTTTTCAGCTTCTGTTTTGAATTTTTTCTCCATCTTTGACCCTAGGCTTTGACCTAGTGGTTTGCCTCTCATGTTTGAGCTTTGATTTCAGGTTGAACATCCAAGTTACTTGGTTAATGATGCTCCATCATTTGAGCATTGTTGTTTACCTTTGACTACTAACATTGTGTGTTTTGTAGGTTGATGTGGACTCATTTGAGCTTGACTTGTGGCTTATGCCTTTGCTTATTGGGTTTGACTGTTGATATTGACTGTTGTTTGATTGTCTGAGTTGTATACTGATTTGTTTGATGTTCCACAAGTACATTAGTTGCTTAAGTTCATTTTGAACTTGCTTTTGCTTGGTTGCTTAACCACTTAGGTATAACTCACTTCTTCATGTAGTCTAGAAGACCTATCCTGTTATGTGGGCAGGCACTTGTCTGAAGTCCTCCTTAAGAGGCAATGCTTGTGATTGTTTACTTTTTGTGCCAAGCAGGAAAAGTCCTCTTATGAGGCAATTGGCAGATAAAAGAGATGTGTAATCTATCTCCTGCTATTCAGTGTGTCATCCCTTTGCTCACATAACATGTTGATGCATTGTGGATATTAACCCAAGATCTTATAGAGTCAATCACTTGTGGAGAAGAGTTCCAACTTTCTGAACTCCCACACCTTCTATTATTCAAAGCTCTCCCTGACCAGGGATAAGAGCTATGAGGCACACCCTTCATCTCCATTTCATCTGCTTCACCCTAACTCTCAATGTTAGGGTTAAGAGCTCAAGTTACCCCATTCCAGTTGGCTGTAAAGCCTAACCTTGATTGAGCCTAATTGATTGTATATAGTGTGTGCTAATTGACTTGTTTGTCTGATTACTTGATTTATCTGTGCATCTTTGCTTGAGTGTGCCTTTGTGCATTTATCATCATTAATTGTACATCATTGCATGATCATTGTTCATATCTTTGTGACATTTTTGTTTGTCCATTGAGGATTCAATTGTAAGTCCATTTATTGGCCATTGTTTCCTATGATTTGGAAGGAGTTGGGACTAAGACCAATTATTGGCATCCTATTTCCTTGGAGTCGAGTGTAAGACCATTTATTGGCAACTTGTTTCCTCTTGCTTATTGCATTTGTTTTGTTTGTTTTATGTGAGGAGTCAATTGTAAGTCCATTTATTGGCATTTGTTTCCCATGATCATTCTTGTGAGACTAGTATAAGTCCATTGATTGGCATCTGATATCCAAGTTTGTTTTAGGAGATTGGTGTAAATCCATTGATTGGTATCCCGTATCCAGTTTGTTTTATGAGATTGGTGTAAGTCCATTGATTGGCATCCAGTATCCATTTGCTTTGTTTATTTGCTTATTGCTCATTGCCTATTCCAAAGGAATCACTTGGATCATCTACATATGATCTCAAGAGGTGAACATCTAAGAAGTTTTACACTTCCTCACCCTCCCACCTTTTGTTTCTTTAAACCTCCATGTGCATGTTAACTCAAACCAGAAAAATATTGTGCAAACATTCTCATTTCTTTTCAAATTAGAAACCTAGGTCTTAAGCCTTTGACTTTTCAAACTCCATTTCATAATACTTCTTTGAATTGAATTCTAATCATACTTTGACCCTCTTTTGTGAATAATTCTAATTGGTTAATCCAACTCATTCAATTGTTTTGTGGCTTTGTCCATTCTTGATAAGTTTTCATACATTAGCCATAGGTTTGATTTATCCTAGTTGGTTGATGTTAATCTCACCTTTTGTCCTTAGTGATTGAATTGTAAGACTTCCTTGCTTATTATAGGGTTAACCCCTCACTAGCAAGTTGAAGCTTTTCTCACGTGGTGGACTTGTTGTTTGTATAAGGTTGAGTTTTCTCCCGTGGATAACGAAAGACCTTAGGGCTTTTGTTTAAAATCAACCCACTCATATTTTGGAAATCTTTTAGCCGAACTATGAGGTTTTGATCGTGTAAAGGTACGTAGGCAATGGTTATCCATCCAAACACAAAAATAATAACTTGTATATTCTTTTCTCATCTCTTCCATCCATGTTTACACAATAAATATTTCATAAACAAATAACATTTCGTACAACAAGTGTGAAAAGGGCTCCATAGGAGTACCTAGGACGTTTTGGGTGCCTAACACCTTCCCATTGCGTAATTAACCCCTTACCCAGATCTCTGACCTTTTCATTAGTTTTCTATGTGTAAAACTTCTTAGGCTTTTGTTCGCTTTTTAGCCATTCCTTTGGATAAATAAAAGTGCGGTGGCGACTCTATCTTTGTATACTTTGCTTTTGGTTTAATCAATAAATCATAAAGTGACGAATACACCGCTACAGAAAAGTGGCGACTTCACTGGGGAATAAAATTTCCTTGGTGGTTTTGCCTACTTTTCACCCTTGTTGTGTGATATTGTTATCTGTTATTTGACATATTTTTGTACAATTTGGGATAACTGTATTGATTGTAATGTTTGAATTGCTTGATATACAATTGTTGTTTGCTTGGTGATCTCTGTAAGATGAGTTCTATACCCGAACTCGAGTGCACCTTAGGATAGGAGAATGGCATAGTCTTGTCGACTTGTGTGGAGTATTCCTTAACAAGTTGACTTGCGAGTCCATTCACTTGGTGGAGGTCATGTTGGATTAATAATGTCACACAAGTTATTTGTGGTTAGGCATTATTCTTTCAATCATGTGCCTTAGAAGCCAAGGACCTTAGTTTACCAAGCCCATCTTGGCCTATTTTAGGACGTAGTACGGAGGTCGTTCAGATGTCAGATATGATGCGATTGTTACGCGGTACTACACTCATAAGAGTCTCTCTTGAGAATATTTTTGGAATACGAGTATTCGTTCCTCCGATAATATTCGAGAGATGGGATAATGACTATGGGAACCTCTGGTAGAACATGTTCGGCAGGTTTAAACCCTAGTACACTCCCTTTGGGTGGTTCTTAACCGATACTCCATGCTCGTGACTATCAACAAACCCGTTATTCATGGTTGAGTCGTTCAGACATCCTTAATATCAATGGAACTTGGGTGTCGATAAGGTGTAAACCATAATCCACCAAAATGGATGATTGATATTAAGGATGATTGAGCCGGTTCATGTACCGTTAATATCAATGGAACTTGGGTGTTGATAAGGTGAAAACCATAATCCACCAAAATGGATGATTGATATTAAGGATACTATGAACTTTCCCATGACCTTTGTCTGGTGTGCTTTGCTTGATCCTTGAGTGTGTTTGTTGCATTCATGCATTCATGCATTCATCTGCATTCATGTCATCAGAAAAATGAGAAAATTTTCAAGGAACTTAAAGGGTTTATTTGCAAAATTTTCAGACATGGAAAGACCAAAAAGGCATACAAAGAAGTACAGCTTTAGACAGCCCGATGTGAAAGAGTTAAGGAATCTGACATCCTATGTATTAGATCCCTTGGGTTTCAAAGCTCGTTATGGGAAGCTTCTGCCTCTGTTGACTACTCAAGTTGACAAAGGGTTGATGAGTACTCTGGCTCAGTTCTACGATCCTCTGTATCATTGCTTTTCTTTTCCGGACTTCCAGCTGTTGCCTACCTTGGAGGAGTATGCTCATCTTGTGGGCATTCCTATTCTGGATCAGGTGCCGTTCAGTGGCTTGAAGAGTATTCTGACTTCTCGAGAGATCGCAGACTTGTTGCACATAGATGAATCCCTTATTAAAGCTCATATGACTACCAAAGGTGGAATTCAGGGTCTTCCTTCCGATTTCCTCGTCGCTCAAGCTACCGTTTATAGGAAGGCCATGAGTGAGGATGCCTTTGAGGCTTTATTTGTGCTACTCATCTATGGTTTGGTATTATTCCCCAACATCGATAAATTTGTGGATATGAACGCCATTAGGATCCTTTCTGTTCTTAATCCCGTTCCGACTCTGTTGGGTGATGCCTATTTCTCTTTGCATCTGAGGAATGCAAAGGGTGGAGGAGTTATTGTGTGCTGTTTGCCTCTGTTGTATAAGTGGTTTATTTCTCACTTACCGCAGACGGTTGCTTTCAAGGAGAACAAGGGATGTCTACGGTGGTCTACGAGACTTATGTCTCTCACTAATGATGATATCTCTTGGTATGATCGAGTGTATGATACTGTTCAGATTATTGATTATTGTGGTGAATTCCCTAATGTGCCTCTTCTTGGTACATGTGGTGGGATCAGCTACAATCCTATCTTAGCACGTTGTCAGCTTGGGTTCCCCCTAAAGGATAAACCTCATAATATTCTGTTAGAAGGTGTGTTCTTTCAGGAGGGTAAAGATCCCCAAGTCCTGAAAGCCAGGATGGTCCGCGCTTGGCGCAAGATTCACAAGAAGGGTAGGAATGATTTGGGTCCGAAGAACTGCATTGCTTTGGAGCCATATACCTCTTGGGTCAGACAGAGAGCTTCTGAGTATCTCATGCCATATGACTATCCGAGACCTACACTGTTGGTTGTGGCTGGGCCTTCAAACCTCCCTAACCAAGATGTAGAGGAGTTGAGAGACGACGACCTTTCACGTGCCTGGATCCGTGAAAGAGAAGAGTTGCTTCAGCAAATCAAGGAGAAGGACACTCTGATTGAGTTCCTCGAGCATCAGGTGATAGATGATCCGAATGATACCTGGACTTCTCTGCTTCCTCAGTCTTCCAAATTCTGGAAGAGGAAGTATGATCGACTTGCTAAGGAGAAAGCGGATATGGAAGCAGCCTATAAGAGAGAGATCAAGAAGCTTTGTGTATCTCGACTTCCAGCATCTCGAGCTTCTAGGGATCCATAGGATGTTTATTTTCCTTTTCCCTTGTAATAATCAAAAATGCTGTACTTCTTTGTCTTGAATATATATATTTGATGAGATATTTTCCATATGCTATTAAATGCTTTAAATATTCAAAAAAATTGCAAATAGAACCATAAATGTTCCTTGAAATAAAAACAAAGCATATGCACGAGCATTGCATGCATCATTTTGCATAAGCAGGTTGTTCTAGTCTTCTTGTTTATGGCCTAACTCTGTGCTCTTCATTTATTTTGAAGACAAGCTGACTCACCGGTACTATACCAGAGCCAATTCTGCTAGAGTGATGGATCAACTAGAATAAGAGAACAGAGAGCTGAAAGAAGAGGTCGCCAGATTGGGTGCTCTGATGGAGCAATTGTTGGCTGCTCAGCATCAACCTTCTCCACCTCCTGCAACTCCTCTCCAGAGGACCGTTATATCAGAGGTTGTCTCTTCGACAGTGCCAGCTGCTAGTGCTCACTTTGGGCCGAATGCCATGCCAGCCGGGTTTCCGTGGGGTATGCCTCCTGGTTTCATGCCAGATATTCCAGCTCCTACCTTTGCTTCTATGCCGGCATCTAGCCCGGTCCTTGCTATGCCTCCTCCTGTCGTGCATACCATTCCCAGGGTAGACGACACCGTCTATCATTCTGAGCCCTCTGAGGGCCCAGATGTTAATGAGAAGATGGATGCGATGAATGACCAATTCCTCGAGCTCCGTAAGGAATTGAAGACCCTCCGAGGGAAAGATATGTTCGGCAAGTCTGTTGCCGAGTTATGCCTAGTTCCCGGTGTGAAGATACCTCTCAAATTCAAAGTTCCTGACTTTGAGAAATACAAGGGGAACACCTGCCCTCTCGCTCACCTGGTCATGTACGCCAGGAAAATGTCTACTCAGACTGATAATGATCAGCTTCTGATTCACTACTTTCAGGATAGTTTGTCCGGTGCGGCTCTTCATTGGTATATGAGCCTTGATAGCGCAAACATCCGATCCTTCAACGATCTTGGCGAAGCCTTCGTCAAGCAATACAAGTATAATGTTGATATGGCGCCTGACCGTGATCAACTCAGGGCCATGTCCCAAAAGGATAAAGAGACATTTAAGGAGTACGCCCAGAGGTGGCGAGAGTTAGCAGCTCAGATTACTCCTCCGCTGGAAGAGAAGGAGATGACTAAGATCTTTCTGAAGACTCTTAGTTCATTTTATTATGAGCGGATGGTAGCTAGTGCTCCCTCTGATTTCACCGAGATGGTGAACATGGGGATGCGTCTGGAGGAAGGTGTCCGTGAAGGACGGTTGGCTAAAGATGAGAGCTCTTCTAAACGGTATGGGGCGTTTAAGAAGAAAGATGGGGAGGAACATGATGTGCAATCCCATGCTAAACCAAGAAGACCCTCTGTTAAGAGGAAGCCTATGCGTCATGCCAGCGGCCAGCACGAGGTGGCTCATATTGCACCTGTTTTCAGAGATAATTCTCAGCAGTATCAGCAACATCATCAGCATCAGCAACAACCTCAGTATCAACAGCAACATCGTCCACAGCAACAGGCTTACCAGCCTCGTGGCAGCACCACTAATCAGGCCAATCTGAATTATGATAGGAAGAAGATCAGTTTCGATCCTATTCCTATGTCATATGCTGAATTATGTCCTTCCTTGTTGGAGAGGAACCTGGTTACTCCCAGGGAGCCTCCGGCTGTGCCTGCTAACCCGCAGTGGTGGTACAAGCCCGGTCAACATTGTGTTTATCATTCCGGTGCTCCGGGACACAATATTGAAAACTGTTATCCATTGAAGACCAAGGTTCAAGACCATATGCGATGTGGCATACTGAGCTTTGAGATCTCAGGCCCGAATGTTACGAAGAACCCATTGCCCGAGCATGGGAAGTCGATTAACATGGTCCAGGGTTGCCCTGGCAAATATAAAGTAAAATATGTGAGCCATATTCGACAGTCGTTGGTCGAGTTGAATCGTTTGCTGTGTCAGTACAGTAATATGGAGCACGACCATGACAGATGCCGTATCTGCTCCGTCAATAGATTGGGTTGTCGCCAAGTGCGAAGAGAGCTTCAAGAGCTGTTGAATGATGGTACCATTGAGATTCTGCAGAATCGAAATGTTGATGAAGATGAACCAGAGGTGAATGTTATTTCTCCTTTGTTCAAGTTGCCCGAGCCTGTTGTCATCCGTTATGATGGTAGCAAGCCGAAGGTTTCTCCTTCTCTGGTCATCAAGCCTGCAGGCCCTGTGCCTTATTCTTCGGATAAAGCGATTCCTTTCCGTTACAATCTGGTTGCTGTGGAAGATGGGAAGGAAGTGTCGTTGCCTTCGACTTCCGTTGTTAATATTGCTGATGTGAGTGGTTTGACCCGGAGTGGTCGCGTGTTTTCTGCGCCTAAGCCTCAGGCTAAAGCTGTTGTTTCTGATTCTGTTGAGCGTCCGGTTGGGACTGCGGTGAATGTTCCGAACCCGGCACTTGCTGTTGCCAAACCCTCCTCTATACAAAAGACTCCTGCTTCTTCTGTTGGCCCGAGTGGCACTGTGAATGAAGAATGTGATGAGATGCTGAGGCTCATCAAGAAGAGTGAGTACAATGTTGTAGACCAACTTCTACAAACGCCGTCCAAGATCTCCGTGCTATCTTTACTTCTGAATTCAGAACCCCATAGGGAGGCTCTGCAGAAAGTTTTGGACCTGTCGTATGTTGATCACGACGTCACTATTGAACAGTTTGATAGTATCGTTGCAAACATTACTGCTTGCAACACTTTGAGTTTCTGTGACGCTGATCTCCCTGAGGAGGGAAGAGACCACAACATGGCTTTACATATTTCTATGAACTGCAGGACTGATGCCATGTCCAACGTGCTGGTGGACACTGGGTCATCTCTGAATGTACTGCTGAAAACCACTCTTTCGAGACTGTCTTATCAGGGGCCTCCCATGAGGCAGAGTGGTGTTGTTGTGAAGGCTTTTGATGGGTCGCGTAAGACCGTGATTGGGGAAGTTGATCTCCCAATCAAGATTGGACCAAGTGATTTCCAAGTTACCTTTCAGGTTATGGATATCCACCCATCTTATAGTTGTCTCCTTGGTAGACCATGGATTCACGAGGCTGGCGCCGTGACATCCACCCTACACCAGAAGCTGAAATTCGTCAAGAATAAGAAACTGGTTGTGGTAGGGGGAGAAAAGGCTCTCCTGGTTAGCCACCTGTCTTCTTTCTCATACATTGATGCTGAGGATGAAGTTGGAACGCCTTTCCAAGCTTTATCTATTGCTGAGCCGATTGAGAAGAAGTCTCCTTCATTTGCTTCCTACCGTGATGCGAAACTGGCCATTGAATATGGTGCAGTTGCTGGTTTAGGGAAGATGATTGAGCTTGAAGACAATAAGTCCCGGGCTGGCATTGGCTTTTCGTCTGGGGCATTCAACGAACAAGGGTTGTTCAAGAGTGGAGGTTTCATCCATGTTGATCCAGTTGAAGAGGCTGCTGCTATCTTGGAAGAGGATGCAGAGGACTTGAGCAACTTCATCATACCTGGTGGTGTCTGCCACAATTGGGTCGCTGTAGATGTTCCTACAGTCATTCATAGATCAGAGTAATGGTTCACTTTGTTCAAAACCCTTCTCCCATGCCAAAAGGAGAAGTGATGACATTGTTGGCAGCATTTATACAATGATATTTCATTCAATTAATGCATTGTTAAACATTTGTTTTTCCATTTGTTTTCACTTTTTGCTTTTGCATGAAATCAGTGATCACAAAAGACCATAAAAAACAAGAATAAAACAATCTTTTCATCTGCATAATGGTTTGCTTGTTTAAATTCTAAAGTTTTTATTAACCAAAATCATTATGCAGGTTGATTCTAAAACCCATTGAACATAATGATCCAACGCCATCTCCCAATTTTGAATTCCCTGTATTTGAGGCAGAGGAAGATGATGTTGAAGGAATTCCTGATGAGATTACACGTCTTCTTGAGCACGAGAAGAAGATCATTCAGCCGCATCTTGAAGATCTAGAAACAGTCAACTTGGGGTCTGAAGATTGTGTTCGTATGGTGAAGATTGGGGGCGCTTCTTGAAGAGTCTGTCAAGAAGGGGTTGATCAGTTTGCTACGAGAATATTCAGATATCTTTGCTTGGTCGTATGAAGACATGCCGGGTCTAGATACAGATATTGTGCAACATTTCCTGCCTTTGAAGCCTGAGTGCGTGCCAGTGAAGCAGAAGCTCAGAAGAACTCATCCAGATATGGCAGTGAAGATCAAAGAGGAGGTTAATAAGCAAACTGATGTGGGGTTTCTGGTGACTTCTACATATCCTCAATGGGTGGCCAATATTGTGCCTGTGCCTAAGAAAGACGGAAAAGTCCGTATGTGTGTTGATTACAGAGATTTGAACAAAGCTAGTCCAAAAGATGATTTTCCTCTACCACACATTGATATGTTGGTAGACAATACAGCTAAATTCAAAGTCTTTTCCTTTATGGACGGATTTTCCGGTTATAATCAAATCAAGATGGCACCCGAAGATATGGAGAAGACAACATTCATCACACCTTGGGGAACATTTTGTTATCGAGTGATGCCCTTCGGTCTGAAGAACGCCGGAGCCACATATCAACGTGCTATGACTACCTTGTTTCATGATATGATGCACAAGGAGATAGAGGTCTATGTTGATGATATAATTGCTAAGTCCCGAACGGAAGTTGAACATGCTGAGCATTTGTTGAAGCTTTTTCAGCGTCTGAGGAAGTTCAGACTTCGCCTGAATCCGAACAAATGTACATTTGGAGTCCGTTCTGGCAAGTTGTTGGGTTTTGCTGTCAGCGAAAGAGGTATTGAGGTTGATCCTGCAAAGGTCAAAGCAATACAAGAGATGCCTGCACCCAAAACTGAAAAGCAAGTCCGAGGTTTTCTTGGCCGCTTGAATTATATTTCCAGATTTATATCCCACATGACTGCCACATGTGCGCCGATATTCAAGCTCCTCTGGAAAGATCAATCCCATGATTGGACCAAGGATTGCCAGAAAGCTTTCGACAGTATCAAAGAATATCTGTCTGAACCTCCGATCTTGTCTCCGCCTGTAGAAGGAAGACCTCTGATCATGTATTTGACTGTTCTTGAAGACTCGATGGGTTGTGTACTCGGTCAACAAGATGAATCAGGGAAGAAAGAATCTGCTATCTACTACCTGTAGCACCTCAAATTTGCACCTATCATTGTACATACATTTTCATATTAGGTCATAGCATATCATGGTCCACTGCATAGCATTGCATTGCCCCATTTGCCTCAAGTGCAAGCCAATCAAGAAATTAGGTCAAACTGATCAGGAGATCAGTCAACCAAGCAAGCAAGTGAGTTTTTCATTGAGCCAAGGCCCTAGGGTTGGTCCAACATGTTCACATGACTTGGGGATCCATTTGAAGAGTTTTGGTCAAAGATTGGAGGCTCAGAGGTCATCATTCAATGCACAGTCAGTCAGAAACCCTAAAAAGTCAAACTTGGTCAACTGTGATTGATTTTATGGTTTTGATGGATGGATTTGGTTTGAGAGAGCTTATTCATGTCCAAATAGGCCTCATATATCATGACAAACAACATCATTGAAGAATTTGAAGCCAAACAGAAAATTTCCAAAAATAGAAACTGGACCTGTAATTTTAACTGCCAAAAATGGAAACTTCTTTAGCCTAATCTTACATCATGATACAAGCTTCAAATGAATTTTTGCCCAACAAGAAAGTTGAAGATCTTGTTCTCCCATTTCCAAAAAGTCCAAGAACTCTCAATTCCCATGTATGGTTGGCAAGATATGATCAAATCATTTTCACAAATTCTTGAACTTCAAAAGGCCATATCTCTCAAACCATTTGGCCAAAATTGGTGAGGTTTTTTCCAACAAACCACATTTAACCTCCTCTTTCCAAAAATGTATTCATCATGCACCAAAACATTGCCAATCAAAATGGCCCTTTTGAACCTAGCATGTTTAAATTTCAAGTGTGGTACAAATTTGATTTTTTGAATTAAGCAATTTCCATCAGATTGGCCAATTGGGAATGGTTTAGGACATCATTTGTGACTTGTACAAGGCCCAAATTCGTGCAGAACATGCACCTCCTTACCACTTGGTGAAAATTAGCAAATTGGCAAAATTGGTTCATTTGAGATAAAGTTGATTAACACTTGATTAGAGAACACTAAACAGAAGTATATAAACATATTCTCTGTCCAAAAACCCTAGCAGCAGCCTCATTTCTAACAAAAAAGATCACTTGCTCTCAAAATACACAATCCTTTCATTTTGAAAATCTGCAAAAAAACTTCCAAAGGACTCAAGCAACCCTTTGTTGATTCATCACCTGACCATCATTGTGAGCTGTTTGCAAGCATCAATCACCAACTGGAACAGCATCTTCATGTTCTGTTTTCTCCAAGCACTTCCATGGCAAGATCCGAGTTGGTTTATTTCCAAGGTTTCTGAGCATAAAACCTTCCTCCATTCATCTCCTGGACACTTCTTGCATGTCTGTTTTGGATATTTGTAGCCAAAAAAGCACTGAATCATCACTGAGCTTCAACATTGGTTAGTTTTCGAATCCCTTGTTTCACTAAATTATGCCATGCTTTAGATAGTTTATGCCTCGCTGATTCCAATGAGCTTTAGATTACTAAAAATGGTCCAGTGTTGAGTGAGAAAAGTGGATTCAAAGTTTCACTATCAAATATGTTTTTGGTTAATTCTTCTTTGATAGCTCGATTTGAGGAAAATGATTGTTATATTATGATTGTGTTTGGTTCATTTGTTCGATTGCCATGCTTGTTGTTAATTTCTGGGAACAAATTTTTGCTGCGATTTTTGGAGATGATGATGAACACTGTAGATGCATAAACCCTAGGTTCAAATTTTCCAGAATTTTTTGTCTGTTTGGTCATGGGTTTGTCTTGCATGGATACCCTGTTTCATTAGCATGTAACCATTCCCAGCGTGCCACCTCTCCAACTGATGCGCACCGTTTCATTTAAATGACCACATAATTACTGAAATGCCACCGTGCCCTATATTATTTAATTAATCATGTGTTAATTCTTTTTTTTGTTTAATATTTATTTCACTTTGATTACTCATCTTACAAAATTCATAACATCATCATTTCAAATCCAAAATTCATGAAATTTTTTGCATATTGTCTTGTTTGATCTCTAGTATTTTATCATGATTTTTGCTGATTTTTTGGATGGTTTAATTTTTAATGGCATTAGGGTTTTGTTCATGTATCAATTCTTTGTACCTTTTACCAATTCAATTGTGAAATGATGATGATATATCCAATGACCCTGATTTTTTGTGTGCTCAAACTAGACACATTCATGTTTATTTTGATGTAGAGTTTGTGAGTTTATCTTATCTGGATTGTGAGTTGTGAATTTTTGAAGTAGGGTGTGACAATTTGTGTCACACCATTGATGTGTAACTTGTTGATTTTTGTATCCATGCTTCTTGACCTCCAATTGATCTAAAATTTTGCATGAACCTACTCTTGTATGTCTAGCTTGAACATGATTTTTCTTGGAATTATTTGTGCCATTTTCCATTTGTGTGAGATTTTCTCCCCTGTTTGACCAAAATGTTGACCTTGTGTGATGCATGTTGCCATTTCATTTGTGAAATCCTCATACTTTATTAGATGGGCATGAAATTTTACATGAGATAACTAGACATCCTCATCTTTGCCATGGTTTTAGTCCCATTCATTTATCATACACCATCTCTGATTTATGAATTTTTCAAGTTGATGCATGTTTGGTTGACTTCATTGAGCATGTTCAAAATTGCTTTGACTTTCTGATTTTCATTGACTGCATTCCACTTGTCCAAATAAGATGAAATTTGACATGCTTACCATGCTATGTGTTAGGATTTATCATGATTTATTTGGTGATTTTTGGAAATGTTTGAGTTGACTTTTAATGCAAGTCTTTCTGTTGACTTTTATGAGCTCTCACTTGCCATGCTTTGACTTCTTTTGCTTATGAAATGATAATGATGCATGATATGAACATGAAACCAATTGGGTTTGCTTCCTAAATGTTTGAACATGATTTTGAATGCTTGCCCTTTGCTGTTTTGACTTTTTCATTCTCTTTTGACCCTAGGCTTGCTCTAGTGGTCCTGTTACTCACTTTTGAGCTTGTGTTTTCAGGTTGACCAACAAATGACCAATGAGGCCAATTCTTTTGACATGAGTTTGCTTGAATATCTTTGTTTAACTTGTTTGTTTTGTAGGTGGCTTGGCTCTCAAGCCTTAAGCCTTGTGCCTTGCACATCCATTTGCTTCTGATTAAATGCTAATGCCTGTTTCCTTTTTACTTTGATTTAGAATTGTGTACTGATCTGTTTGACTATTTCAGGTACCATTTAGTTGCTTAGTTCTTTGAACTTGCTTTGCTTTGCTTTAATAGCAACTTGCTTTGAGGTATAATCCCTTAATCTTCATGTAGTCTGGAAGACCTGGCCTGTTACTTGGCCAGGCAACTGTCTGAAGTCCTCCTTAAGAGGCAATGTTTGTGTATGTTTAATTTGTCCTTGTACATAGTCAAAGACCTCCTAAGTGAAGAGGCAATTGGCAGAACCCAAGGGATATGCAACCTATCCCCTGCTATTCTGTGTGTCTTCTGCTTTGCTCACACCACTGTGTTGATGCATTGCAGATACAAGCCCAAGATCTTGTACAATTGTACAGTTGAGTCAGTATCAAATGTGTAGAAGGGTTCCCACTTTCTGAACCCACACATTCTTGTCAAATGCTCTCCCTGGCCAGGGATAAGAGCAATGAGGCACACCCCTCATCTCCCTTCATCTGCTTCACCTTAGCCCCTCAATGGCAATGTTAAGAGCAACATTCACCCCATTCCAGAGGTTTGTTTGTTGAGGTTGATGTGACCCCTCGACTAAAACCTAACCCATGTTTGAGCCCCCTTGTTGGTGTGTTTATTTTATGCTGTATGTGCTTGTGTGTGCTTGTGTGGTGTGATTGTATCCCCTAGGTTTGTTAGACTCCGCGTAGTCTCGTTTGCATGTCAATTAAGGTAGCACGGTTCCTTCGTATAGGACTTCCTTTCTTGCTTGAGCTTTTTTAAAACACAAACAAACATCATCCCCTCTTAAGGATACGTTAACTCCTTCTACTACAGGTGAGTAAGTCTCCAAAGGTCGAGCATCAGGTAGATTGTGTAGTGACGTTGTCCACTTAAAAAACACAAACCAACAGTAATAGTTTAGCCGAACTACAGCAACTCTGATTCTCATGTTCAGATGAGATACGTAGGCACGAGATGCGATGTCTTGTCGAGTTTGACTAACCACTAACACTAATTCTTTTCTCTCACCCTTGTTGTGATTGAGATATCCCCTTTCTCTTGCCCTAGTTGCAATCGAGACCCTTCTTTTTCTTGTGTCTGTTAGCTAGAAACCTTAACTTAGGGACGACTTTGCATGACAACATCTAGGCTCGAGTCGTAGTCTCCCTAGTGTTGTGTCTCCCTCTGTTATCTGGTTAGGCTAGTCCTTTGTCCCTGCGTAGGGGAACTACATCGCCCTGATCTTCATACCAGATGAAGTATGTAGGCAGGAGATTGAGCTGATCTCTCCGGGCGCCTTTTCTTTTCTTTTGTGTGTGCTTGACAGTTATAGGCTCGAGTCCCCGACTCCCTATTAACCCGTTGTGTTGTTGTGTGCTTGGAAGCCGATGTAAGTCCATCGAGTGGCATTTGGGTTCCAGTGTGTGTGTGTTTAGGTTCGGACGCCGATGTAAGTCCAGTGATTGGCATTCGGGCTCCACGTTTGCCTTTGTTTATGTTTGTTTGTGTGCGTGTCAGCCGAGCTACGAATGCTCTGATTCTTCTCTCGTCCGAGAAGATACGTATGCATAGGATACGATATCCTAGCGAGCATGTGTCGTTTCCCCAGTCCGAACTACTTCGACTTTGATGTCTATGCCTGATAGACTAAGTAGGCCCAGGATACGATATCCTGCCGAGTCAGTTTCAGTCAGTTTCTTTTGTCTCTTTCAGCCAGTGTGTGTGAGTTTGAGCAGTGTTTAGCAACCATTTTCCTTTCTATTGTGCGTGGATCCCGTCGAGTACGACGGATGCGTAGGGGTGTTAATACCTTCCCTTCGCATAACCGACTCCCGAACCCATTCTCTTTGGTCGCGAGACCATGTTCTTTCCTAGGTTTACTTCGAGCGTTTCCTTTCCCTCTTTTGGGATAAATAACGCACGGTGGCGGCTCTGTTGTTTCTTCGTTTCCCGCCGGTTTTTCGCGTAATGCGACACTACCTCAGTAAGAAGTTTACTGATTGTGAGTCTCGATACTCTATGCTTGAGAAGACGTGTTATGCTTTGGCTTGGGCTGCTAAGCGTTTGCGCCAGTACATGATAAATCATACAACTTGGTTGATATCCAGAATGGATCCAATCAAGTATATTTTCGAGAAGCCTGCTTTAACTGGGAGGATTGCCCGTTGGCAGATGTTGTTATCTGAGTATGATATCGAGTATCGAGCTCAGAAAGCTATCAAAGGTAGTATCTTGGCTGATCATTTAGCGAACCAACCGATTGAAGATCATCAGTCTGTTCAGTACGACTTCCCAGATGAGGAGAATCTGTATTTGAAAATGAAAGATTGTGATGAGCCTACACTTGATGAAGGTCCAGAACCTGGTTCCAGATGGACGATGGTGTTTGATGGCGCTGTGAATCAGTACGGAAATGGAATTGGGGCAGTAATCATTACTCCTCATGGCACATATATTCCGTTTACAGCAAGGCTAACTTTCAAATGCACTAATAATATGGCTGAGTATGAGGCATGTATTATGGGACTGGAAGAATGTATTGATTTGAGAATCAAACATCTTGATGTGTATGGTGATTCAGCCTTGGTTGTCAATCAGATCAAGGGTGAATGGGAGACGAATCAGCCAGGTCTCATTCCGTACAGAGATTATGCGAGGAGGATTTCAACGTTCTTTACTGAAGTTGACTTTCATCATATTCCTCGAGAGGATAATCGGATGGCAGATGCTCTTGCTACGCTTGCTTCCATGATTGTGGTCAAGTATTGGAATGAAGTACCCAACATTGCCGTGATGCGCCTGGATAGACAAGCTCATGTATTTGCAGTTGAAGAAGTCAATGATGACAAGCCTTGGTATTTTGATATCAAGAATTTCCTCCAGAACCAGGTCTACCCGCCTGGGGCATCTGTGAAAGATAGGAAAACTTTGGGAAAGTTGTCAGGCAGTTTCTACCTCAGTGGTGAAGTGTTATATAAGAGACATTTTGACATGGTTTTGCTCAGATGCGTGGATAGACACGAAGCAAACCTGTTGATGACTGAGGTCCATGAGGGTTCATTTGGTACTCATTCCAATGGACATTCCATGGCTAGAAAGATGTTGAGAGCAGGCTATTATTGGCTGACAATGGAGTCTGACTGCTGCAAATATGTGAAGAAATGCCACAAGTGTCAGATTTATGCGGATAAGATTCATATTCCTCCGACACTTCTGAATGTGATTTCATCACCATGGCCTTTCTCTATGTGGGGAATCGACATGATCGGCATGATTGAACCGAAAGCGTCCAATGGACACAGGTTTATTCTCGTAGCAATTGATTACTTCACCAAATGGGTCGAAGCTGCTTCGTATGCGAATGTGACCAGGCAGGTGGTTGTGAAGTTTATTAAATATCAGTTGATTTGCCGTTATGGTGTGCCAGATAAGATCATTACTGATAATGGATCTAATCTGAATAACAAGATGATGGAAGAGTTGTGCGCTGAGTTCAAGATTTCACACCATAATTCCTCTCCTTACAGACCAAAGATGAATGGGGTTGTTGAAGCTGCTAATAAGAATATTAAGAAGATTATCCAGAAGATGACAGTTACGTACAAAGATTGGCATGAGATGCTGCCATTTGCTTTGCATGGATATCGTACATCTGTCTGCACTTCAACATGGGCAACCCCTTTCTCTCTTGTTTACGGCATGGAAGCTGTTCTCCCAGTAGAGGTGGAGATCCCATCAATGAGAGTCTTGATGGAAGCCAAGTTGACTGATGCTGAATGGATTCAGAGTCGTTATGACCAACTGAATTTGATTGAAGAGAAGCGATTGACTGCCATGTGTCATGGTCAGTTGTATCAGCAAAGAATGAAGAAAGCATTCGATAAGAAGGTCAAGCCTCGTGTGTTCCGAGAAGGTGACCTCGTGCTCAAGAAAGTCTTATCTTTCGCGCCCGATTCCAGGGGCAAGTGGACTCCAAACTATGAGGGTCCATCTGTTGTTAAGAGAGCCTTTTCAGGCGGAGCTTTGATGCTTACAACAATGGATGGGGAGGATTTCACTCATCCTGTGAATTCAGATGCAGTCAAGAAATACTTTGCCTAAAAAAAGAAAAAGTATGCAAATGAAAAACATAATAGCTCGCTAAGTTGAAAACCCGAAAGGGCGGCTTAGGCAAAAATGAGCGTCTCGGTGGAGAACCCGAAAGGGCGATCCATGCAAAAGTTAGAGACTTGAAAAAAAATGAATTTGCATCCCGCTAGATTGAGTACCTCATCCAGGGGCAATCTAGGCAAAATTAGGGATTTGGCAAGTAACTCCATCCTGACAAGACTTTCTGTTCCGCAGTTGTCTGTTTGTCAGAGATTCTCGATTCATCGTCAACTGAAGCTTCGAATACATCGAGATTCAAATTGGTAGAGAAAGGATCATTATGTTCAATGTAGCCCTCTTCCAATATATATCACTGATTTCAAATTTGTACAGATCTATGGAGTCTTGCCATTTGCAGGCTACCATTCCATCAAATCAATTTGAGCTTTTATCCAATTATTTGCACTCTTATTTGTTTCAATTCAACAAATGTTTTGCATGTTTTAATTGATAAAATGTCATTGTTTTAAACAAGTAAATTTTTTAAATTTGTTGTTTTAAACAAAGTGAACATTCACAATGATAAAAGGATACTTAAGAATTTCTCAGTGTTCTTCCAAGGGTGGTATGATTTCCAACAGGTAAGACATTTGTTCATATTCCTGGCATGGTTGTATACTCTTTCTCCAGATTTGTTGTTGGGGTTGTTCCCCAAGCAGAGCTTTTGTTAGGGTTGTTCCCTAAGCAGAGTGTTTGTTGAGACTTCACGATCCTCTCCAACAGCATTCTCTCCCCAGCATGGGTGATTTCTTTAGGAAGATTCAGTGGTTGGTGGGTTGACATCCCGGTACTTTACCACTTTCCTCAGCACAGTCGCTAGCAGGTTTTGTTGATATACTACATTTATGCTATTCCTCCCCATCGGAGCGCTTGTTGAGGTTTTCACCTCTTATCCCTTCAGCAGAGCAGTGTTTATTTTCCTCCTCGGCAGTTGTGGGTTTATTCTTGGAAGGTTCAGCATTTGGTGGTTGATCCGCAGCTCTCCTCCTCATCCCCAGTGGATTCCCCGGTGGGGCCATCAGTAGATTTGTGGTATAGTGGATTGTAGCTGTGATTCCCCCAGAGTCCCCAACAGGGTCAGGATCCCCGCCAAGAGTTGGTTTTCTCAACAGATTTGTGGCAGTTTCTGCCTGTTGAAATCTTTGTTTCTCCAGTAGGGTCGGTTGGTGATCTATCGTCCAGAGATGTGGTTGATTCCCTGATGCTTTTGATCCCTATTAGAGTGGCTTGTTGCAGAATCTACTTTTGTGATCTATTTCTCCCTCAGTGGGTTTATCCCCAATGGAGTGGCTGACAGTTTTCCCAGTAGAGTTGCTTGTGCAGTTAGATTCAACATGGATGATGTGTTCTCCCTTTGTGGGTTGTTCCCCAGCGGAGTTATTTGGAGTTGCTTTCGTGGCAGTTCTTGCTAGTGCAGTGAATTCTTGTTTCCCAGTTGATACTGAGGATCCCCCTGCAGATATCTCGGGATTTCTTCGTTTCCCCAACAGATTTGTCTTTGTGGATGTTTACGCCTATTGTGACTTTCTGTTCCCCAGTTGGGTTGTTGATTGATCCGTCATTCAGAGATTTGGTGTTTTGTGATATCCTCTGATCTTTTGCCTCCCCGAAGATCTTTGCTTGTCAGCATATGGATCTCCAGCAGATTGGCTTTCCAGTTGGTTCTTGGATTTTTCCTCTGGAAGTGTAGTACCGGGCGTTTGATTCCTGGGCCTGTTTGTGTTAGATATTCATGTTGGATTTTTCATCAAACATAAATCACGCATATTCATGCATACTCATAAACATTCAGATATTCATGTTGCATTTTTGCCATATATCTTTTGTTTATTGTTTCCTGCTAATGGGTGATATCGATCTCTCTAGTAGATCTTCCCAAGCAAATGTCGGGTGTCTAATCTCTCAATATAAAGTCAGCCCCATAAGCAGAAAGTGTTTGTCTTTCCTTTTGCAGTTCCCCACTGAGATATACCCTCGTGGATGACGGTTTCTTTCGTTTCCTCCCAACACATATATTGGGACGGATCTTCCTATTGAGTTATATTCTCAATAGGACGAGTCTTGATTCAGTCTGTCTTTTCGGTTTGATCCCGAATCGGCATTTGTCAACTGTTTTTTGTGTTTCCCTGTGGAATAAATGAATGAATTGCCCAGTAACCGGCAATAGTTCATCTTATTCCCAGCGGAATCTTTTGGGCCTCTACCCTCATACCGGTAGTTGTAAGTCCTATGTTACTCTTTCTTGGCGGAATTTATGGTTATATACCTTTTATTCCTCAGCAAGAGTCGATTTGGTTTTCTACCCAGCAGTCGGTAGTCGTAAATCCTAGTTTTTGCTTGCTCTTCAGCAGTTGGTGGTTTGTTATAAACCCTATTTTGTTTCCCGTGCGGAATTGTGATTCTTTCATTCCCACGCGGAGTTGTGGTTTTCTACCCGTATTCGGTAGATGTAAACCTATCTTTTTATCCTCATCAGAGTTGTTGGCTACTACCCCGTATTCGGTAGTCGTAAGTCCTATCTCTTTTCCCTAGCAGAGGTAACCTTTGTGGTTCGTTCTGGTTGATGGTGGATTTTGTGGTCTTCTACCCCGTATTCGGTAGTTGTAAATCCTATGTTGTTGCGGTTTTATCCCTGAAATTCTAGTTATCAGACTTTGGATGTCACACTGGTTGTTATGACATCCAATTCTGCACAGACAGGGATTATGCAGAACTTAACAGTAAGTGCAGTAAATAACACAAGTAATTGTTCACCCAGTTCAGTCCAACATGACCTACATCTGGGGGCTACCAAGCCAGGGAGGAAATCCACTATTAGTAGTATCAATTCAAAGCTAAACTCACCCGTTTACAACTTATCACTTAATCCCTACCCAATGCAATTTCAATCTTAATCTAAGATCAGAGTTCCTACTCACTCCCCCTCAATCACCTCAGTGATATTAAAAACACTTTGAAGTCACACTTCAAAAACAACTCTTGGTTATGCTTCACAGCTTAAACCAAGATACACAGCACTCACGCTTAAAAGCTTCGAGTGACACAACACTTACAACTCAATGAACACCCTATGCCAAAGCAATCATCTACTTGATAATGACTTGGCTTACAAGATACGTCTAATTCTAGACTCACAAAAATACAGCAGTGAAGTAAGATGGACACACTAAATCTTCACGCCTCAAAATCCCTGAAACTGAATGGAGGAATGCCTTCCTTTTTATATTGCAGCACCTGGGCTTTTGCACCTGTATTTTCCTGAATTTTAGGTCACATAAGTTCCCACAAATTCAATATTTAGGTTGCTAACAAATAGGCTATTTGTTAGGTTCATTGAATGTAGCTTGGTTGTTGATTTCCTGAATTTTCTCTAAGCTGTTGACTTCCTAAAGAATAGCCTGAGAAAGCTGTAACAGAAAACTGAACAACCTACAATTTAGCATATGCTGTCAGGAATGAATGTCACGACATTCAGCTTGACATCAAGGTCCATATGCTGAGTCTGTTTTTCCAGAAAACAGACTGTACAAATCTGTTGACCTGTACATGATCAAAATGACCATACTACAGTACCAGCTTACATTAGTAAATGTCAAAGTGTCCAACTTAACATTTACACAGTTGGCCTTAAGTTAGTTCTTTTATTCTCTTGAAGAACAAACTAAGTAAAATGCTGAAGTATAGCAGAACACCACTCTGCCCAATCTTCAGTAGCTGCTGTCAATGATGAATGTCACAACATCCAGTTTGACATTCAATCAGTAGGCCTTATGCCAGGTCTGGTTCTTCCTTGATAACCAGACTGCAAGTGAATACTAAGTTCTAACAGAACTCCTGATGTTCTATTCCTTAGTATCTGTTGACAGGTATGAATGTCACAACGTCCAGTTTGACATTCAATAAATCCTGTGTTAGCTAGTCCTGCAGTAACTACAATGTAGTCACATATGCATGTCATGACATCAGTCAAGACATTTGTGTTTTACCATATAATGCAGCCAATTAAACACCTACAAACTCCCCCTTTGGCAAATTTTTGGCTAAAACACTTTGATCCCCATAACAGAGTTCATAGCAGCGGAAACACTCACCTAGCAGGAAATAATACTAGCTAAAAACACTCAGAGTGGCAGCACACTCACACACATGGAAGTTAAATAAAAACTTCACATAGCAGCACCCACATATTAGAAGTTGCACCTAAACTTCAATATCTGCTGCAGGGGGGGGTCTTCAGATCTGTCATGAGAGTCTGTTGTAGAGACTTACTCTGTTTGTCAGGGGATTGATGGTTATTACTCCCCCTTTATGTGCGTGTCAGCCGAGCTACGAATGCTCTGATTCTTCTCTCGTCCGAGAAGACACGTATGCATAGGATACGATATCCTAGCGAGCATGTGTCGTTTCCCCAGTCCGAACTACTTCGACTCTGATGTCTATGCCTGATAGACTAAGTAGGCCCAGGATACGATATCCTGCCGAGTCAGTTTCAGTCAGTTTCTTTTGTCTCTTTCAGCCAGTGTGTGTGAGTTTGAGCAGTGTTTAGCAACCATTTTCCTTTCTATTGTGCGTGGATCCCGTCGAGTACGACGGATGCGTAGGGGTGCTAATACCTTCCCTTCGCATAACCGACTCCCGAACCCATTCTCTTTGGTCGCGAGACCATGTTCTTTCCTAGGTTTACTTCGAGCGTTTCCTTTCCCTCTTTTGGGATAAATAACGCACGGTGGCGGCTCTGTTGTTTCTTCGTTTCCCGCCGGTTTTTCGCGTAATGCGACAGCTGGCGACTCTGCTGGGGACAAAGAGAAGTTGACCTGTGCTGGTCCATCTTCCCTAAGCGAGTCTCTCCTAGCGCTCTCTAGGTTAGGGTTTTTGGTTGCTTTGTGTTGTGTTTATTTATTGCATTCATTATTTACTGTTTGCATTCATTGTCTATTGTTTGCATTTATGTTTGTAATTATGTTTGCATTCATATTCATTATTCATTCTGCCTGGCTGGTTGTCTGTTTTCTTTGTGGGGGTGGGAGTCACTTGAGGTAAAAGGTCCAATACCCAGACCATGAGTGAAATCTAGGATGCTTAGGAATAGAGTGATTCATGGGAAGCGGGTGGTATTGCGCCACTCAACGGAACATTGATATCACGAACAGTTCAGACCCTGGTGGGATATTGTCGTTGCATACTTCAGGTGTGTATATGATGATATTCTGCGAAAGGTTATTTATGCTGTGTTTCTCTCGACCTTACCCTGGCCTAGACTACACCTGTGAGTGGGGAAGGGTTGATCATTACAGGTACCGTTGGTGACTTGTGGTTCTGTTGGTGACTTTGGGTTCAGACAACAGTGTATTCAGTTGACCTTGGGTTTTCAAGTTGGATTTGGGTTCTGAATTTTGACTGAAGCTTCGACCTTGTGATCAGAATTGCACAACCAGCCAGTCCAGTCTGCATCATGTGCATCATAGCATATTTATTTTTCAAAAGAAATGCAAAAAAAAAATTGAAAAAAAAAGAAAAAAACTAATCCCTGCATGCATATCATTTCTCAGGTACATTCCAGAGCTTGGTCTACTGATAGAGATGGCAACAGTCCCCGAGCCGAAGCGGAAGACCTGTTCCTACAGTTTTTATCGTGAGCCGTTGACTTCATTGATAGAGTTGGGTAGCCTTGTGACTGATGATCGTCTGAAGGGTTTTGTTCGGCAGTATGGAGACATCCTGACAGTGTTGAAGACAGTAGTTGATCCAGTGCCGCTGCAGACACTTCTTCAGTTCTATGACCCGAAGCTCAGATGTTTTACTTTCCAAGATTACCAGTTGGCGCCTACTCTCGAGGAGTATTCTATCCTATTGGGTGTCCCTATTCAGCATCAGGTTCCTTTTTTGGACGTCCCAAAAGAGGTTGACTTTCAAGTTATTGCCAGAGCTCTCCGGTTGAGTGTCAAGGAAGTTGGCGATAATTGGAAGCCCTGTGGGGAAGTTGTGGGTCTGCCGTTGAAGTTCCTTCTGAGGGTTGCTAGAGATGAAGCCGAGAAGGGGAATTGGGAAGTTTTTCATGCCCAGCTTGTTGCTATGATATATGGGATCGTCCTATTCCCGAGCATGCCCAATTTCATTGACCATGCTGCCATCAGTATTTTTATGGGAAGGAATCCAGTTCCCACTCTTTTAGCTGACACTTACTATGCCATTCACAGTAGGCATGGTAAGGGTGGAGCCATCAGGTGTTGTTTACCTCTCCTGTTCAGATGGTTTATGTCATTCCTGCCTGTCAGTGGACCCTTTGTGGATACCCAGAGCACTCTTAAGTGGACTCAGAGGGTCATGTCGCTTACCTCCTATGACATCGGATGGCAGTCTTACCGGATGGACGTACGGAATGTTATTATGAGCTGTGGGGAATTCCGGAATGTGCCACTCGTGGGGACCAAGGGTTGTATCAATTATAATCCAGTTCTTTCTCTTCGCCAGTTAGGGTTTGTTATGAGTAGAAGACCACTTGAAGCTGAGATAGTTGAGAGTGTGTATTTTGAGAAGAAAGATGACCCGGCTAGATTGGAGCAGATAGGGAGAGCCTGGAGATCTGTTGGAGTGAAGGATGGATCCGTCTTAGGGAAAAAGTTTGCCATTGCAATGCCCGATTACACTGATTGGGTAAGGAAGAGAGTGGAAACTTTGCTGCTACCCTACGATAGGATGGAACCGTTGCAGGAGCAACCACCCTTGGTTCTTGCTGATAGTGTGCCTGCTGAGCACTATAAGCAAGCTTTGATGGAGAGTCGTCGTCTGAGAGAGAAGGAGCAAGACACTCAGATGGAACTGTATAAAGCTAAAGCTGATAAGTTGCACTTGGCCCATCAACTCAGGGAAGTGCAAGGAGAGGATGCTGGCAGAGCAAGGGGTAAGAAGAGATCATATGATGAGATGGAGTCCATGTTGGATACAGAGCATAGGGAGTGCTTGAGGCTACAGAGAGCAGAAGTCAACTATCAGAAGAAGATCAGAGACTTGGAGAAGCAACTCCAAGACAAAGACACTCAGTTGAAGAAAGAGATGGAGTTGAGACAGAAATCAGAGGATTATCTTGGAGGAGAAGTCTTAGAGCTTAGAAGGCAGTTGAAAGAGAAGATCACTCCTCTACCAGAATGTTCAGAATGCACACTGTTGATAGACCAGTGCCATTACCTGAAGACCCTCATTCCGGAAGACCGTCTGTCTTAGTTTGTATCTTTGTTTCTTTTTGTTGAGAATCACCTCCAGGCTTGTTGGATGGGATTCATTTGTTTGTACCCCGTTTCTTTTGAATTTTTGTTGTTGAGAATCACCTCCAGGCCTGTTGGATGGGATTCTTTTCTTTGTACTCTGTTTATGCGAATATTCTGTTGACTTGGTTGTATGACCTTTTTACCCTTATGTATAGATAAGGTTGTCAGTATTTCCCTGTTGTTCTCATATTTCCCTGTATCTGTTGTTCTTTTGTTGCTGCAGGTTGCCATCTTTTCAGGATGGGTCAGGCTCTTTGAATGCCTGAGAAATGAGCATATCATGTGCATCATACGCATCATTTAACATCATACTCATATCATTTGCATAACAGGTGTTCTTGTGCCGTCTTCTCACTTTGATTCCTGTGTCCAGGCAGGATAGCTGATCAAAGACCGCACCGCTACTCAACGCGACTCAACTATCAACGCAATATGGATCAGGTACAAGCCGAGTTAGCTGAGATGAGGGCTAACATGGCCCAGTTCATTCACATGATGCAAGGGGTTGCGCAAGGGCAAGAAGAACTTCGAGCTCTAGTTCAGAGGCAAGAAGCTGCAATTCCACCGCCCAACCAGGCTTTGCCAGAAGGAAATCCAGTTCTTGGCACTCCTGCTGCTGCTATCCCCGTCAACAACTATGTTGTAGGTGAAGAGTTGAGGGGTATTCGAGTTGACGGTCAACCAATTGCTCCCGATACTGCTAATGCCAGGGTAATCCATGCTCCGGCCCGTAACAGAATTCCGATTGTTGACAGACAAGAGGATATGTTTACCTTACTTAGTGAAGACGAAGATATCTTGGGTAGAAATGATGCGAGAGATCGCAAAGTTGAGGCCCTTGCTGAGAAGATCCGGGCAATGGAATGTCAAAACTCCCTCGGTTTTGATGTTACAAATATGGGATTGGTAGAAGGACTGAGAATCCCACACAAATTCAAGGCACCGTCATTTGACAAATACAACGGTACCTCCTGCCCTCGCACCCATGTGCAGGCATACTACAGAAAAATCTCCGCATACACTGATGATGAGAAGATGTGGATGTATTTTTTCCAAGACAGCCTATCTGGGGCGTCTTTGGACTGGTATATGGAGTTGAAGCGGGATTCAATCAGATGCTGGAGGGATTTGGGTGAAGCATTCCTTAGACAGTACAAGCATAATATGGACATGGCTCCGACTAGGACTCAGCTGCAGAGTCTGTGTCAGAAGAACACTGAAAGCTTTAAAGAGTACGCCCAGAGATGGCGCGAGCTGGCTGCGAGAGTTCAACCCCCTATGCTAGAAAGGGAGTTGACCGACATGTTTATCAGCACTCTTCAAGGTGTGTATATGGACCGGATGGGGAGCTGCCCATTCGGAAGTTTTTCTGATGTCGTCATCTGTGGCGAAAGAACCGAAAGTTTAATCAAGGCTGGAAGGATTCATGATGCGGGTTCTTCTTCGTCATCAAAGAAACCCTTCTCTGGGGCACCTCGCCGTAGAGAAGGAGAGACCAATGCTGTACAACACAGAGGGGGTGTGTACAGAGCAAATGCAAACAGAGATCAATATCGTCCGGTGGCTGCAGTGACTATTCCTGCACCTCAACCTCGTCCGCAACAACAACAGAGGGTTCAACAACCACAACAACAACAACAACAACAGCAACGTCCTTTCCAGCCAAGGCAGAGATTGCAGGCTGACAGAAGATTTGACCCACTGCCTATGACGTACGCCGAATTGTTACCCGAACTACTCCGGTTAGGGTTTGTAGAGCTGCGTACAATGGCTACTCCAACAGTGTTGCCTCCCGGTTATGATGCGAACGTCCGATGTGACTTTCATTCTGGGGCACCAGGCCACCATACTGAAAGATGCCGGGCTCTCCAGCACAAAGTTCAAGACTTGATTGATGCTAAGGCAATCAATTTTGCTCCAGTGCCGAATGTGGTGAACAATCCTATGCCTCAGCATGGTGGGCATAGGGTGAATAATATTGAAGGAGGAGAGGCTGAAGATTTGGTTGTGAATGTTGAAGATGTTCAGACTTCTCTACTTGTTGTGAAGGACCGTCTGCTGAAGGGGGGTGTTGACCCGGGCTGTAGTAAAGATTGTTTGAGTTGTTCTGAGACTGTTAATGGCTGCGACCAGTTGAAGGCTGGTGTTCAGAGATTGATTAATGAAGGCTGTCTTCAGTTCAGTCGGGCTGTTAAAAATAATGGGTCAGTGTCCACTGTCACCATTTACTTCAAGCCGTCTGAAGGACGAGGACGAGGGGCTGTCAGTGCACCTACAACAAGCAATACTCCAGTTACCATTCCAGCTCCGGTAACCATCAGTGCACCAACTACTATCAATGTGTCTGGCAGAAGACCAACTGAAAATAGTAGGGCTGTTCCGTGGAGGTATGACAACGCCTATCGCAGTGATAGAAGGGCTGGTAACCAGACGAGGCCAGCCTTGCAAGCGCCAGTAACAATCAGTGCTCCGGTAAGAAATCCCGTGGTTGCAAGTCCTGTGGTGGACAACGTTGGAGGACCGGGAGGTTTTACCAGGAGCGGACGACTGTTTGCTCCCCAGCCGCTGAGAGATGCTAATGCTGAGGCATCTGCCAGGGCTAAGGGTAAACAAGCTGTGGTTGACGAGGAACCGGCTCAGAAGGAGGCTGAGGGTTCTTTTGAAAAAGACGTTGAGGAGTTTATGAAGATAATCAAGAAGAGTGACTACAAGATTGTAGATCAGCTCAACCAAACTCCGTCCAAAATTTCAATACTCTCTCTGCTGTTGTGCTCTGAGGCACACCGGGACGCTTTGCTGAAGATGCTGAACATGGCGTACGTCCCGCAAGAGATCTCCGTCAACCAGTTGGAGGGTGTACTAGCCAACGTGAGCACCAGGCATGGTGTAGGCTTCACTGACCTAGACCTAACGCCTGAAGGTCGTAATCATAACAAAGCCTTGCACATCACTATGGAGTGCAAGGGCGCTGTTTTGTCTCACGTATTGGTAGACACCGGGTCGTCCCTGAATGTCCTACCCAAACAAATTCTGAAGAAGATTGATGTTGAGGGAGTTGTGCTCACTCCCAGTGACCTTATTGTGCGTGCCTTTGACGGATCCAAACGTTCTGTGTTTGGAGAAGTCACCTTGCCGGTAAAGATAGGTCCGGAAGTTTTTGACGTCATTTTCTACGTTATGGACATTCAGCCTGCTTATAGCTGTTTGTTGGGGCGTCCATGGATACACGCCGCTGGGGCAGTCTCCTCGACTCTCCACCAAAAACTCAAATATGTCTGGAACGGTCAGATTGTGACCGTATGTGGTGAAGAAGAAATTCTGGTGAGTCATCTCTCCTCATTCAAGTATGTTGAGGTAGATGGCGAGATCCATGAAACCCTGTGCCAGGCGTTTGAGACCGTGGCTTTGGAGGGGGTAGCTTGTGCTGAGCAGAGGAAGCCAGGTGCTTCGATTACATCGTACAAGCAAGCCAAGGAGGTAGTTGACTCCGGTAGGGCTGAGGGCTGGGGCAAGATGGTTGACCTGCCAATCAAAGAAGACAAATTCGGCATTGGGTATGAGCCTCTCCAAGCAGAGCAGAGCGTACAAGCAGGTCCGAGCACCTTTACCAGCGCCGGGCTGATGAACCATGGAGATGTCTTTGCTACTGATGGTGAAGACTGTGACAATGACTGCAGTGTAGACGTCTGGGTCCGCCCTTGTGCACCAGGCGAGTCTATCAACAACTGGACAGCTGAAGAAGTGGTCCAAGTTACTCTACTGACAGAGTAATTTTCTTTTGTTTTTTCATTTTGCATGAAAACCCTACGTTCTGCCCAAGGCGTAGTGGTTCATTGTAGGGCCACATCATGTTTAAAATGATTATCATAAATAAAGGACGTTTTGCAATCAAATTTTGAGATCTTTGTCTTTCTATTTTCTGTTTTTCACTTTTTCAAAAAAATAAAATAAAAAAATGGCAATGTTTTTGTTTTCTGTGACTTTATTGAAATCTTTTTCTAAAAACAAAACATTAAACATCCAGAAGTGATATTTTGGCATCCACTGTGAGCGACTCTGTTATGGCTCAGTATGATTTCGACAATCCCATCTACCAAGCTGAAGAGGAGAGTGAGGAAGACTGTGAACTCCCTGCAGAATTGGTCAGACTACTGAAGCAAGAGGAAAGGGTCATCCAACCTCATCAGGAGGAGTTGGAAACTGTTAATCTGGGTACTGAGGACGCCAGAAGAGAGATCAAGATCGGGGCTGCTTTAGAAGACTCTGTCAAGAGGAGGTTAATTGAGATGCTAAGAGAATATGTGGAAATATTCGCCTGGACATATCAAGACATGCCTGGGTTGGATACAGACATTGTGGTGCATCGATTACCTCTCAGAGAAGAGTGTCCGTCAGTCAAACAGAAGCTTCGCAGAACTAGTCCTGATATGGCCGTCAAGATCAAGGAAGAGGTTCAGAAGCAGTGGGATGCAGGTTTTCTGGCTATCACCAGATATCCACCGTGGGTTGCCAACATTGTTCCCGTGCCGAAGAAGGATGGCAAAGTCAGAATGTGTGTCGATTACCGGGATTTGAATAGGGCGAGTCCGAAAGATGATTTCCCATTACCTCACATTGATGTATTGGTGGATAACACGGCTCAATCCTCGGTATTCTCTTTCATGGACGGTTTCTCTGGCTATAACCAGATCAAGATGGCGCCAGAAGACATGGAAAAGACGACATTCATTACACCTTGGGGCACGTTCTGCTACAAAGTGATGCCATTTGGGCTGAAGAATGCTGGTGCTACCTATCAGAGGGCAATGACGACTCTCTTTCATGACATGATGCACAAAGAAATTGAAGTGTACGTGGATGATATGATTGCGAAGTCACAGACAGAAGAGGAGCACCTGGTTAATTTGCAGAAGTTATTTGATAGACTGGTCAAGTTCAAGCTGAGGCTGAATCCGAACAAGTGTACGTTTGGGGTGAGATCAGGGAAACTGCTAGGTTTCATTGTCAGTGAGAAAGGGATTGAGGTTGATCCAGCAAAAGTCAAAGTTATTCAAGAGATGCCTGAACCGAAGACGGAAAAGCAAGTCCGTGGGTTTTTAGGGAGATTGAACTACATTGCAAGGTTCATATCTCATCTAACTGCTACATGTGAACCAATTTTCAAACTGCTCAGAAAGAATCAGGCAATCAAATGGAACGATGACTGTCAGAAAGCTTTTGACAAGATCAAAGAGTATTTACAGAACCCTCCAATCCTGATTCCTCCAGTTCCAGGGAGGCCACTGATAATGTACCTATCAGTTACCGAGACTTCAATGGGGTGTGTATTAGGTCAGCATGACGAGTCTGGTCGAAAAGAGCATGCCATATACTACCTAAGCAAAAAGTTTACCGACTGTGAAACAAGATATTCACTGCTCGAGAAAACTTGCTGTGCTTTGGCCTGGGCTGCTCGCCGACTAAGGCAGTATATGTTGAACCATACTACTCTGTTGATTTCTAAGATGGATCCAGTAAAGTACATCTTTGAGAAGCCGGCTCTCACCGGATGTGTTGCCCGTTGGCAAATGATCCTAACAGAGTATGACATTCAGTACACGTCGCAGAAGGCCATCAAAGGTAGTATCCTGTCAGACTATCTCGCCGAACAACCAATTGACGATTATCAGCCTATGATGTTTGAATTCCCTGATGAAGACATCATGTACCTGAAGACGAAAGATTGTGAAGAGCCACCTGTCGAGGAAGGACCGGATCCTGATGACAAGTGGACACTGATGTTTGATGGGGCTGTGAATATGAATGGTAACGGTGTTGGGGCAGTGTTGATCAATCCTAAAGGTGCTCATATACCTTTCTCTGCCAGATTGACTTTCGACGTCACCAACAATGAAGCTGAGTATGAGGCTTGTATCATGGGGATAGAAGAAGCCATTGATCTGAGGATCATAACTCTTGACATATTTGGAGATTCAGCTCTAGTGATCAATCAGGTCAATGGAGATTGGAATACAAACCAGCCGCATCTGATTCCTTATAGAGATTACACCAGAAGAATACTGACGTTCTTCAAGAAGGTGAAGTTGTATCACGTCCCCCGGGATGAGAATCAGATGGCTGATGCTTTGGCTACTTTATCGTCCATGATAAAGGTTCATTGGTGGAATCATGTGCCACATGTTGCGGTAAATCGACTCGAGAGGCCTGCGTATGTGTTTGCAGCCGAGTCTGTTGTTGCGATTGATAAGAAACCGTGGTATTATGATATCAAGAACTTCCTCAAGACTCAAGAGTATCCTGAGGGTGCGTCGAAGAATGATAAGAAGACCCTGAGAAGGCTAGCTGGAAGCTTTTACTTAAATCAGGATGACGTGTTGTACAAGAGAAACTTTGACATGGTCTTGCTCAGATGCGTGGATTGACACGAAGCAGACATGTTAATGCAAGAAGTGCACGAGGGTTCGTTTGGTACCCATGCCGGTGGTCATGCAATGTCGAAGAAATTGCTGAGAGCCGGATATTATTGGATGACTATGGAGTCCGATTGCTTCAAATACGCTCGGAAGTGCCATAAATGCCAGATCTATGCTGATAAGGTGCATGTACCACCAAGCCCGTTGAATGTCATGAACTCGCCTTGGCCGTTCGCCATGTGGGGCATCGACATGATTGGGAAGATTGAGCCTACTGCTTCGAATGGACATCGCTTCATCTTGGTTGCGATTGATTACTTCACCAAGTGGGTAGAAGCAGCTTCTTTCGCCAGTGTCACCAAACAAGTGGTTGCCCGGTTCATCAAGAAGGAAATCATCTGTCGTTATGGAGTCCCTGAGAGAATCATCACTGACAATGGTTCAAATCTCAACAACAAGATGATGAAAGAACTGTGCAGAGATTTCAAGATTGAACATCACAATTCTTCTCCTTACAGGCCAAAGATGAACGGTGCTGTAGAGGCAGCAAACAAGAATATCAAGAAGATTGTGCAGAAGATGGTCGTTACGTACAAGGATTGGCATGAAATGTTGCCTTTCGCTTTGCATGGGTACCGTACCTCAGTACGTACGTCGACCGGGGCAACCCCATACTCCCTTGTGTATGGTATGGAAGCAGTCCTACCAGTTGAAGTGGAGATCCCTTCTCTGAGGGTACTATTAGATGTCCAGTTGGACGAAGCCGAGTGGATTCGTACAAGGTTTAGTGAGTTAAGCCTTATCGAAGAAAGACGGTTAGCAGCTGTGTGCCATGGGCAGTTATATCAGAGAAGGATGAAGCGAGCCTTTGATCAGAAAGTGCGTCCTCGGACATTTCAAACTGGCGATCTAGTTTTGAAGAGGATCCTCCCTCCCGGTACAGATAACAGGGGCAAGTGGACTCCTAATTACGAAGGACCATATGTTGTGAAGAAGGTCTTCTCCGGCGGAGCCTTGATGCTTGCAACTATGGATGGTGAAGATTTTCCTTCCCCCGTTAACTCAGACGTAGTCAAAAAATACTTCGCATAAATAGACCCGCTGGACAAAAAGAATAAAAGAGTCCAGGCAAAAATGGGCATCCCGGCGAACCAAAAAACAGAAAGAAAAGGTTCGGGCAAAAGTTAGGGATAAAAATAAAAAAATTGTACACCCGGTAAGTCGAAAACCCGCAAGGGCGGCTTAGGCAAAAATGGGTATCCCGGTGGATTGAAAACCCGAAAGGACGGTCCAGCCAAAAGAGGGATTAAAGCGAAGACTACAGTCTGAGTCATCTGTACTTCATCACGCTTCGTCAGCTGCCATCTCAAAGGATGTGATCGGTCCAGTCAGTCTTCTCAGAAAGCAAGGAATTGGGAGGAAACTGATGATATATGAGTTATAACAGAGTTGGGAAACAGTGGATGCCGTGTTCACATTGCCATTAGGATAGTTTATTTTCCTTTTGTGCGCAATTACCTTTTCCTAGGAATTGCTTCCTAACGTACTTGCCTTTTCAGGCACATTTTCAATCAATAAAAGTCGTTATTCAGATAAATTGCTCTCTTGTTTTTACTTTTACTGTTTTGTTTGCAAAAACGTCCGAATTTTTGATAAACATTGCATCTAAAAACATGAAGGCTAAACAATAACGTGCAGAAAGATCAAAACATTTGAAAATCATTTTGAATGTTGAGGACACTTGAGCGTATCTTGTCCATGTACCCCCTGGGGCATCTATTGTTCCGTTTTGCAGGTCGTCACCTGTAAGCTTTTCTCCAGCAGTTCTTTCCCAGACAGAGTTTTTCTCCTAGCTATGAATTGTTTAAGTCTTCCCTAGTGAAGCAGTTATCTCTCCAGCAGAGTTTATCCTACCAGTGGATTGGCCAAGTTTCCGTAACAGATCGGTATTCGCATCCCCAGCTGAGTTTGTTTCTACCTGTGGATTGCGAAGGTCGTCCCCAGTGGAGCAACTATTTCCTCAGCAGAGCAGATATTTCCCAAAGCAGAGTTTATCGTACCTGAGGTCTGTATGAGACTTATCCCCAGAGAGTTGCCTGGTTTTGTCTTCCCCAGTGGAGCAGTTATTTCCCCCAGCGGAATCTTTGTGAATTGATTAGGATATCTCCAGCAGTTTACTTTTAGCTATAACAAGTTGCTTTATTACTCCCCAGTGAGTTGCCTTGTCTTCCCCTAGCGGAGTTGTATTGTTGGTTCCCCAACAGTTGCTTTGTTTCCCTCAGTGGATTTATCCTGAAGATTTCTCAGCACAGTCGTCCTGTGTATTCCCTAGCGGAGTTCTCATCATTTTGCATTGCATGTAGTGATCATTGCATCCTCAAAACTGCGTAGCATTTCCTTTCCATATGGAACATTACGCCATAGAAAAAATTCAAACATATGCATTCATGTGTTCGAGACCCCATCAGACCGTATCCCCGGCAGAGGCGGATCTTTTTTATTCAACATCAGCACAGCAAGTCTACTACAGTTGCTTCGACAGCATTCAGAATTGATTATCCCCACAGAGGTTTATTTCCTCACCCGATGGTGACAGAAAGGTTGTTTCTCCTTAGTAAGATACCCAGCAAGTGATCAGCCTTGCCTTGACATATCTTAGATGCCGTTCTTGTAATACCAGTAAGTATTATGTCAACACCCGCGTGTATTCTATCATTCTTTGGGTGTCAGTAAACACCATTGTTTCGGTGTCGGTAAACATCGAGTCTCACCCCAGTCATCGGTAAATGTCTGGTCATTTTTGGTGTCGGTAAACACCATTGTTTTGGTGTCGGTAAACATCGAGTCTCACCCCAGTCATCGGTAAATGTCTGGTCATTTTTGGTGTCGGTAAACACCATTGTTTCGGTGTCGGTAAACATCGAGTCTCACCCAGTCATCGGTAAATGTCTGGTCATTTTTGGTGTAGGTAAACACCATTGTTTCGGTGTCGGTAAACATCGAGTCTCACCCAGTCATCGGTAAATGTCTGGTCATTTTTGGTGTCGGTAAACACCATTGTTTCGGTGTCGGTAAACATCGAGTCTCACCCAGTCATCGGTAAAGGTCTGGTCATTTTTGGTGTCGGTAAACACCATTGTTTCGGTGTCGGTAAACATCGAGTCTCACCCAGTCATCGGTGAATGTCTGGTCATTTTTTGATGTCGGTAAACATCGAGTCTTTCCCTCAGTCATCGGTAAATGTCTGATAACTCCCCAGCTAGAAATCCCCAGTAGAGTCATCGGTAAATGTCCTACCTGGTTTTCAGTTGCGAATATTTGTTTGTATCTCCCCAATAAATTTCTCACCCAGTCATCCGTAAATGTCTGGTCATTCTTTTGATGTCGGTAAACATCATCTCTCGATGTCGGTAAACATCGAGTCTCATCCCAGTCATCGGTAAATGTCTGGTCTTTCTTTGTTCTCTTGTTAATAATATCAAAATCCCCCAGAAGTCGTCGGTAAACGTCTTATCTGGTTCCACCACAAAGATTTTGTTCCTCTCCAAGCAGAGATGCCATCGGTAAATGGCCCAGTTTTCTTCGATATCGGTAAATATCGAATTCCCAGTTGCAGCAGCCATCGGTAAATGGCCTTGATATCGGTAAATATCAAGTTTGCTTTGAAGCCACCATCGGTAAATGGTCTTGCTTCCTTTATACACCAAATTATCTCCCAGCAACCATCGGTAAATGGTCTTGCTGAAGTTGATATCGGTAAATATCAAGTTTCCAGTTTCCAACCATCGGTAAATGGTTTCACTTTTCAGAAGTTGTTTTTTCCCAGCAGCCATCGGTAAATGGTTTTGCTGAAGTTGATATCGGTAAATATCAAGTTTCTAGTTTCCAACCATCGGTAAATGGTTTCGCTTTTCAGATGTTGTTTTTCCCAGCAGCCATCGGTAAATGGTCTTGTTGAAGTTGATATCGGTAAATATCAAAGTTTTTTAACCATCGGTAAATGGTTTTGCTTTTCTGAAGTTGTCATGCAGTTGTCATCGGTAAATGACGTGGTTCTTCTTGTATTATATCCAGTCGGTGCAAATTCCTACGGTTCTTTGGTATTCAATCCCTGTTTACCCTGAAAGTCTGACAGCCATTGCTATCATCCGTTCGGGTTCCCAGCTGATTGAATAGGGGCAGCTGTAGCACCTCAAATTTGCACCTATCATTGTACATACATTTTCATATTAGGTCATAGCATATCATGGTCCACTGCATAGCATTGCATTGCCCCATTTGCCTCAAGTGCAAGCCAATCAAGAAATTAGGTCAAACTGATCAGGAGATCAGTCAACCAAGCAAGCAAGTGAGTTTTTCATTGAGCCAAGGCCCTAGGGTTGGTCCAACATGTTCACATGACTTGGGGATCCATTTGAAGAGTTTTGGTCAAAGATTGGAGGCTCAGAGGTCATCATTCAATGCACAGTCAGTCAGAAACCCTAAAAAGTCAAACTTGGTCAACTGTGATTGATTTTATGGTTTTGATGGATGGATTTGGTTTGAGAGAGCTTATTCATGTCCAAATAGGCCTCATATATCATGACAAACAACATCATTGAAGAATTTGAAGCCAAACAGAAAATTTCCAAAAATAGAAACTGGACCTGTAATTTTAACTGCCAAAAATGGAAACTTCTTTAGCCTAATCTTACATCATGATACAAGCTTCAAATGAATTTTTGCCCAACAAGAAAGTTGAAGATCTTGTTCTCCCATTTCCAAAAAGTCCAAGAACTCTCAATTCCCATGTATGGTTGGCAAGATATGATCAAATCATTTTCACAAATTCTTGAACTTCAAAAGGCCATATCTCTCAAACCATTTGGCCAAAATTGGTGAGGTTTTTTCCAACAAACCACATTTAACCTCCTCTTTCCAAAAATGTATTCATCATGCACCAAAACATTGCCAATCAAAATGGCCCTTTTGAACCTAGCATGTTTAAATTTCAAGTGTGGTACAAATTTGATTTTTTGAATTAAGCAATTTCCATCAGATTGGCCAATTGGGAATGGTTTAGGACATCATTTGTGACTTGTACAAGGCCCAAATTCGTGCAGAACATGCACCTCCTTACCACTTGGTGAAAATTAGCAAATTGGCAAAATTGGTTCATTTGAGATAAAGTTGATTAACACTTGATTAGAGAACACTAAACAGAAGTATATAAACATATTCTCTGTCCAAAAACCCTAGCAGCAGCCTCATTTCTAACAGAAAAGATCACTTGCTCTCAAAATACACAATCCTTTCATTTTGAAAATCTGCAAAAAAACTTCCAAAGGACTCAAGCAACCCTTTGTTGATTCATCACCTGACCATCATTGTGAGCTGTTTGCAAGCATCAATCACCAACTGGAATAGCATCTTCATGTTCTGTTTTCTCCAAGCACTTCCATGGCAAGATCCGAGTTGGTTTATTTCCAAGGTTTCTGAGCATAAAACCTTCCTCCATTCATCTCCTGGACACTTCTTGCATGTCTGTTTTGGATATTTGTAGCCAAAAAAGCACTGAATCATCACTGAGCTTCAACATTGGTTAGTTTTCGAATCCCTTGTTTCACTAAATTATGCCATGCTTTAGATAGTTTATGCCTCGCTGATTCCAATGAGCTTTAGATTACTAAAAATGGTCCAGTGTTGAGTGAGAAAAGTGGATTCAAAGTTTCACTATCAAATATGTTTTTGGTTAATTCTTCTTTGATAGCTCGATTTGAGGAAAATGATTGTTATATTATGATTGTGTTTGGTTCATTTGTTCGATTGCCATGCTTGTTGTTAATTTCTGGGAACAAATTTTTGCTGCGATTTTTGGAGATGATGATGAACACTGTAGATGCATAAACCCTAGGTTCAAATTTTCCAGAATTTTTTGTCTGTTTGGTCATGGGTTTGTCTTGCATGGATACCCTGTTTCATTAGCATGTAACCATTCCCAGCGTGCCACCTCTCCAACTGATGCGCACCGTTTCATTTAAATGACCACATAATTACTGAAATGCCACCGTGCCCTATATTATTTAATTAATCATGTGTTAATTCTTTTTTTTGTTTAATATTTATTTCACTTTGATTACTCATCTTACAAAATTCATAACATCATCATTTCAAATCCAAAATTCATGAAATTTTTTGCATATTGTCCTGTTTGATCTCTAGTATTTTATCATGATTTTTGCTGATTTTTTGGATGGTTTAATTTTTAATGGCATTAGGGTTTTGTTCATGTATCAATTCTTTGTACCTTTTACCAATTCAATTGTGAAATGATGATGATATATCCAATGACCCTGATTTTTTTTGTGCTCAAACTAGACACATTCATGTTTATTTTGATGTAGAGTTTGTGAGTTTATCTTATCTGGATTGTGAGTTGTGAATTTTTGAAGTAGGGTGTGACAATTTGTGTCACACCATTGATGTGTAACTTGTTGATTTTTGTATCCGTGCTTCTTGACCTCCAATTGATCTAAAATTTTGCATGAACCTACTCTTGTATGTCTAGCTTGAACATGATTTTTCTTGGAATTATTTGTGCCATTTTCCATTTGTGTGAGATTTTCTCCCCTGTTTGACCAAAATGTTGACCTTGTGTGATGCATGTTGCCATTTCATTTGTGAAATCCTCATACTTTATTAGATGGGCATGAAATTTTACATGAGATAACTAGACATCCTCATCTTTGCCATGGTTTTAGTCCCATTCATTTATCATACACCATCTCTGATTTATGAATTTTTCAAGTTGATGCATGTTTGGTTGACTTCATTGAGCATGTTCAAAATTGCTTTGACTTTCTGATTTTCATTGACTGCATTCCACTTGTCCAAATAAGATGAAATTTGACATGCTTACCATGCTATGTGTTAGGATTTATCATGATTTATTTGGTGATTTTTGGAAATGTTTGAGTTGACTTTTAATGCAAGTCTTTCTGTTGACTTTTATGAGCTCTCACTTGCCATGCTTTGACTTCTTTTGCTTATGAAATGATAATGATGCATGATATGAACATGAAACCAATTGGGTTTGCTTCCTAAATGTTTGAACATGATTTTGAATGCTTGCCCTTTGCTGTTTTGACTTTTTCATTCTCTTTTGACCCTAGGCTTGCTCTAGTGGTCCTGTTACTCACTTTTGAGCTTGTGTTTTCAGGTTGACCAACAAATGACCAATGAGGCCAATTCTTTTGACATGAGTTTGCTTGAATATCTTTGTTTAACTTGTTTGTTTTGTAGGTGGCTTGGCTCTCAAGCCTTAAGCCTTGTGCCTTGCACATCCATTTGCTTCTGATTAAATGCTAATGCCTGTTTCCTTTTTACTTTGATTTAGAATTGTGTACTGATCTGTTTGACTATTTCAGGTACCATTTAGTTGCTTAGTTCTTTGAACTTGCTTTGCTTTGCTTTAATAGCAACTTGCTTTGAGGTATAATCCCTTAATCTTCATGTAGTCTGGAAGACCTGGCCTGTTACTTGGCCAGGCAACTATCTGAAGTCCTCCTTAAGAGGCAATGTTTGTGTATGTTTAATTTGTCCTTGTACATAGTCAAAGACCTCCTAAGTGAAGAGGCAATTGGCAGAACCCAAGGGATATGCAACCTATCCCCTGCTATTCTGTGTGTCTTCTGCTTTGCTCACACCACTGTGTTGATGCATTGCAGATACAAGCCCAAGATCTTGTACAATTGTACAGTTGAGTCAGTATCAAATGTGTAGAAGGGTTCCCACTTTCTGAACCCACACATTCTTGTCAAATGCTCTCCCTGGCCAGGAATAAGAGCAATGAGGCACACCCCTCATCTCCCTTCATCTGCTTCACCTTAGCCCCTCAATGGCAAGGTTAAGAGCAACATTCACCCCATTCCAGAGGTTTGTTTGTTGAGGTTGATGTGACCCCTCGACTAAAACCTAACCCATGTTTGAGCCCCCTTGTTGGTGTGTTTATTTTATGCTGTATGTGCTTGTGTGTGCTTGTGTGGTGTGATTGTATCCCCTAGGTTTGTTAGACTCCGTGTAGTCTCGTTTGCATGTCAATTAAGGTAGCACGGTTCCTTCGTATAGGACTTCCTTTCTTGCTTGAGCTTTTTTAAAACACAAACAAACATCATCCCCTCTTAAGGATACGTTAACTCCTTCTACTACAGGTGAGTAAGTCTCCAAAGGTCGAGCATCAGGTAGATTGTGTAGTGACGTTGTCCACTTAAAAAACACAAACCAACAGTAATAGTTTAGCCGAACTACGGCAACTCTGATTCTCATGTTCAGATGAGATACGTAGGCACGAGATGCGATGTCTTGTCGAGTTTGACTAACCACTAACACTAATTCTTTTCTCTCACCCTTGTTGGGATTGAGATATCCCCTTTCTCTTGCCCTAGTTGCAATCGAGACCCTTCTTTTTCTTGTGTCTGTTAGCTAGAAACCTTAACTTAGGGACGACTTTGCATGACAACATCTAGGCTCGAGTCGTAGTCCTTTGTCCCTGCGTAGGGGAACTACATCGCCCTGATCTTCATACCAGATGAAGTATGTAGGCAGGAGATTGAGCTGATCTCTCCGGGCGCCTTTTCTTTTCTTTTGTGTGTGCTTGACAGTTATAGGCTCGAGTCCCCGACTCCCTATTAACCCGTTTTGTTGTTGTGTGCTTGGAAGCCGATGTAAGTCCATCGAGTGGCATTTGGGTTCCAGTGTGTGTGTGTTTAGGTTCGGACGCCGATGTAAGTCCAGTGATTGGCATTTGGGCTCCACGTTTGCCTTTGTTTATGTTTGTTTGTGTGCGTGTCAGCCGAGCTACGAATGCTCTGATTCTTCTCTCGTCCGAGAAGATACGTATGCATAGGATACGATATCCTAGCGAGCATGTGTCGTTTCCCCAGTCCGAACTACTTCGACTTTGATGTCTATGCCTGATAGACTAAGTAGGCCCAGGATACGATATCCTGCCGAGTCAGTTTCAGTCAGTTTCTTTTGTCTCTTTCAGCCAGTGTGTGTGAGTTTGAGCAGTGTTTAGCAACCATTTTCCTTTCTATTGTGCGTGGATCCCGTCGAGTACGACGGATGCGTAGGGGTGTTAATACCTTCCCTTCGCATAACCGACTCCCGAACCCATTCTCTTTGGTCGCGAGACCATGTTCTTTCCTAGGTTTACTTCGAGCGTTTCCTTTCCCTCTTTTGGGATAAATAACGCACGGTGGCGGCTCTGTTGTTTCTTCGTTTCCCGCCGGTTTTTCGCGTAATGCGACACTACCTCAGTAAGAAGTTTACTGATTGTGAGTCTCGATACTCTATGCTTGAGAAGACGTGCTGTGCTTTGGCTTGGGCTGCTAAGCGTTTGCGCCAGTACATGATAAATCATACAACTTGGTTGATATCCAGAATGGATCCAATCAAGTATATTTTCGAGAAGCCTGGTTTAACTGGGAGGATTGCCCGTTGGCAGATGTTGTTATCTGAGTATGATATCGAGTATCAAGCTCAGAAAGCTATCAAAGGTAGTATCTTGGCTGATCATTTAGCGAACCAACCGATTGAAGATCATCAGTCTGTTCAGTACGACTTCCCAGATGAGGAGAATCTGTATTTGAAAATGAAAGATTGTGATGAGCCTACACTTGATGAAGGTCCAGAACCTGGTTCCAGATGGACGATGGTGTTTGATGGTGCTGTGAATCAGTACGGAAATGGAATTGGGGCAGTAATCATTACTCCTCATGGCACATATATTCCGTTTACAGCAAGGCTAACTTTCAAATGCACTAATAATATGGCTGAGTATGAGGCATGTATTATGGGACTGGAAGAATGTATTGATTTGAGAATCAAACATCTTGATGTGTATGGTGATTCAGCCTTGGTTGTCAATCAGATCAAGGGTGAATGGGAGACGAATCAGCCAGGTCTCATTCCGTACAGAGATTATGCGAGGAGGATTTCAACGTTCTTTACTGAAGTTGACTTTCATCATATTCCTCGAGAGGATAATCGGATGGCAGATGCTCTTGCTACGCTTGCTTCCATGATTGTGGTCAAGTATTGGAATGAAGTACCCAACATTGCCGTGATGCGCCTGGATAGACAAGCTCATGTATTTGCAGTTGAAGAAGTCAATGATGACAAGCCTTGGTATTTTGATATCAAGAATTTCCTCCAGAACCAGGTCTACCCGCCTGGGGCATCTGTGAAAGATAGGAAAACTTTGGGAAAGTTGTCAGGCAGTTTCTACCTCAGTGGTGAAGTGCTATATAAGAGACATTTTGACATGGTTTTGCTCAGATGCGTGGATAGACACGAAGCAAACCTGTTGATGACTGAGGTCCATGAGGGTTCATTTGGTACTCATTCCAATGGACATGCCATGGCTAGAAAGATGTTGAGAGCAGGCTATTATTGGCTGACAATGGAGTCTGACTGCTGCAAATATGTGAAGAAATGCCACAAGTGTCAGATTTATGCGGATAAGATTCATATTCCTCCGACACTTCTGAATGTGATTTCATCACCATGGCCTTTCTCTATGTGGGGAATCGACATGATCGGCATGATTGAACCGAAAGCGTCCAATGGACACAGGTTTATTCTCGTAGCAATTGATTACTTCACCAAATGGGTCGAAGCTGCTTCGTATGCGAATGTGACCAGGCAGGTGGTTGTGAAGTTTATTAAATATCAGTTGATTTGCCGTTATGGTGTGCCAGATAAGATCATTACTGATAATGGATCTAATCTGAATAACAAGATGATGGAAGAGTTGTACGCTGAGTTCAAGATTTCACACCATAATTCCTCTCCTTACAGACCAAAGATGAATGGGGTTGTTGAAGCTGCTAATAAGAATATTAAGAAGATTATCCAGAAGATGACAGTTACGTACAAAGATTGGCATGAGATGCTGCCATTTGCTTTGCATGGATATCGTACATCTGTCTGCACTTCAACATGGGCAACCCCTTTCTCTCTTGTTTACGGCATGGAAGCTGTTCTCCCAGTAGAGGTGGAGATCCCATCAATGAGAGTCTTGATGGAAGCCAAGTTGACTGATGCTGAATGGATTCAGAGTCGTTATGACCAACTGAATTTGATTAAAGAGAAGCGATTGACTGCCATGTGTCATGGTCAGTTGTATCAGCAAAGAATGAAGAAAGCATTCGATAAGAAGGTCAAGCCTCGTGTGTTCCGAGAAGGTGACCTCGTGCTCAAGAAAGTCTTATCTTTCGCGCCCGATTCCAGGGGCAAGTGGACTCCAAACTATGAGGGTCCATCTGTTGTTAAGAGAGCCTTTTCAGGCGGAGCTTTGATGCTTACAACAATGGATGGGGAGGATTTCACTCATCCTGTGAATTCAGATGCAGTCAAGAAATACTTTGCCTAAAAAAAGAAAAAGTATGCAAATGAAAAACATAATAGCTCGCTAAGTTGAAAACCCGAAAGGGCGGCTTAGGCAAAAATGAGCGTCTCGGTGGAGAACCCGAAAGGGCGATCCATGCAAAAGTTAGAGACTTGAAAAAAAATGAATTTGCATCCCGCTAGATTGAGTACCTCATCCAGGGGCAATCTAGGCAAAATTAGGGATTTGGCAAGTAACTCCATCCTGACAAGACTTTCTGTTCCGCAGTTGTCTGTTTGTCAGAGATTCTCGATTCATCGTCAACTGAAGCTTCGAATACATCGAGATTCAAATTGGTAGAGAAAGGATCATTATGTTCAATGTAGCCCTCTTCCAATATATATCACTGATTTCAAATTTGTACAGATCTATGGAGTCTTGCCATTTGCAGGCTACCATTCCATCAAATCAATTTGAGCTTTTATCCAATTATTTGCACTCTTATTTGTTTCAATTCAACAAATGTTTTGCATGTTTTAATTGATAAAATGTCATTGTTTTAAACAAGTAAATTTTTTAAATTTGTTGTTTTAAACAAAGTGAACATTCACAATGATAAAAGGATACTTAAGAATTTCTCAGTGTTCTTCCAAGGGTGGTATGATTTCCAACAGGTAAGACATTTGTTCATATTCCTGGCATGGTTGTATACTCTTTCTCCAGATTTGTTGTTGGGGTTGTTCCCCAAGCAGAGCTTTTGTTAGGGTTGTTCCCTAAGCAGAGTGTTTGTTGAGACTTCACGATCCTCTCCAACAGCATTCTCTCCCCAGCATGGGTGATTTCTTTAGGAAGATTCAGTGGTTGGTGGGTTGACATCCCGGTACTTTACCACTTTCCTCAGCACAGTCGCTAGCAGGTTTTGTTGATATACTACATTTATGCTATTCCTCCCCATCGGAGCGCTTGTTGAGGTTTTCACCTCTTATCCCTTCAGCAGAGCAGTGTTTATTTTCCTCCTCGGCAGTTGTGGGTTTATTCTTGGAAGGTTCAACATTTGGTGGTTGATCCGCAGCTCTCCTCCTCATCCCCAGTGGATTCCCCGGTGGGGCCATCAGTAGATTTGTGGTATAGTGGATTGTAGCTGTGATTCCCCCAGAGTCCCCAACAGGGTCAGGATCCCCGCCAAGAGTTGGTTTTCTCAACAGATTTGTGGCAGTTTCTGCCTGTTGAAATCTTTGTTTCTCCAGTAGGGTCGGTTGGTGATCTATCGTCCAGAGATGTGGTTAATTCCCTGATGCTTTTGATCCCTATTAGAGTGGCTTGTTGCAGAATCTACTTTTGTGATCTATTTCTCCCTCAGTGGGTTTATCCCCAATGGAGTGGCTGACAGTTTTCCCAGTAGAGTTGCTTGTGCAGTTAGATTCAACATGGATGATGTGTTCTCCCTTTGTGGGTTGTTCCCCAGCGGAGTTATTTGGAGTTGCTTTCGTGGCAGTTCTTGCTAGTGCAGTGAATTCTTGTTTCCCAGTTGATACTGAGGATCCCCCTGCAGATATCTCGGGATTTCTTCGTTTCCCCAACAGATTTGTCTTTGTGGATGTTTACGCCTATTGTGACTTTCTGTTCCCCAGTTGGGTTGTTGATTGATCCGTCATTCAGAGATTTGGTGTTTTGTGATATCCTCTGATCTTTTGCCTCCCCGAAGATCTTTGCTTGTCAGCATATGGATCTCTAGCAGATTGGCTTTCCAGTTGGTTCTTGGATTTTTCCTCTGGAAGTGTAGTACCGGGCGTTTGATTCCTGGGCCTGTTTGTGTTAGATATTCATGTTGGATTTTTCATCAAACATAAATCACGCATATTCATGCATACTCATAAACATTCAGATATTCATGTTGCATTTTTGCCATATATCTTTTGTTTATTGTTTCCTGCTAATGGGTGATATCGATCTCTCTAGTAGATCTTCCCAAGCAAATGTCGGGTGTCTAATCTCTCAATATAAAGTCAGCCCCATAAGCAGAAAGTGTTTGTCTTTCCTTTTGCAGTTCCCCACTGAGATATACCCTCGTGGATGACGGTTTCTTTCGTTTCCTCCCAACACATATATTGGGACGGATCTTCCTATTGAGTTATATTCTCAATAGGACGAGTCTTGATTCAGTCTGTCTTTTCGGTTTGATCCCGAATCGGCATTTGTCAACTGTTTTTTGTGTTTCCCTGTGGAATAAATGAATGAATTGCCCAGTAACCGGCAATAGTTCATCTTATTCCCAGCGGAATCTTTTGGGCCTCTACCCTTATACCGGTAGTTGTAAGTCCTATGTTACTCTTTCTTGGCGGAATTTATGGTTATATACCTTTTATTCCTCAGCAAGAGTCGATTTGGTTTTCTACCCAGCAGTCGGTAGTCGTAAATCCTAGTTTTTGCTTGCTCTTCAGCAGTTGGTGGTTTGTTATAAACCCTATTTTGTTTCCCGTGCGGAATTGTGATTCTTTCATTCCCACGCGGAGTTGTGGTTTTCTACCCGTATTCGGTAGATGTAAACCTATCTTTTTATCCTCATCAGAGTTGTTGGCTACTACCCCGTATTCGGTAGTCGTAAGTCCTATCTCTTTTCCCTAGCAGAGGTAACCTTTGTGGTTCGTTCTGGTTGATGGTGGATTTTGTGGTCTTCTACCCCGTATTCGGTAGTTGTAAATCCTATGTTGTTGCGGTTTTATCCCTGAAATTCTAGTTATCAGACTTTGGATGTCACACTGGTTGTTATGACATCCAATTCTGCACAGACAGGGATTATGCAGAACTTAACAGTAAGTGCAGTAAATAACACAAGTAATTGTTCACCCAGTTCAGTCCAACATGACCTACATCTGGGGGCTACCAAGCCAGGGAGGAAATCCACTATTAGTAGTATCAATTCAAAGCTAAACTCACCCGTTTACAACTTATCACTTAATCCCTACCCAATGCAATTTCAATCTTAATCTAAGATCAGAGTTCCTACTCACTCCCCCTCAATCACCTCAGTGATATTAAAAACACTTTGAAGTCACACTTCAAAAACAACTCTTGGTTATGCTTCACAGCTTAAACCAAGATACACAGCACTCACGCTTAAAAGCTTCGAGTGACACAACACTTACAACTCAATGAACACCCTATGCCAAAGCAATCATCTACTTGATAATGACTTGGCTTACAAGATACGTCTAATTCTAGACTCACAAAAATACAGCAGTGAAGTAAGATGGACACACTAAATCTTCACGCCTCAAAATCCCTGAAACTGGATGGAGGAATGCCTTCCTTTTTATATTGCAGCACCTGGGCTTTTGCACCTGTATTTTCCTGAATTTTAGGTCACATAAGTTCCCACAAATTCAATATTTAGGTTGCTAACAAATAGGCTATTTGTTAGGTTCATTGAATGTAGCTTGGTTGTTGATTTCCTGAATTTTCTCTAAGCTGTTGACTTCCTAAAGAATAGCCTGAGAAAGCTGTAACAGAAAACTGAACAACCTACAATTTAGCATATGCTGTCAGGAATGAATGTCACGACATTCAGCTTGACATCAAGGTCCATATGCTGAGTCTGTTTTTCCAGAAAACAGACTGTACAAATCTGCTGACCTGTACATGATCAAAATGACCATACTACAGTACCAGCTTACATTAGTAAATGTCAAAGTGTCCAACTTAACATTTACACAGTTGGCCTTAAGTTAGTTCTTTTATTATCTTGAAGAACAAACTAAGTAAAATGCTGAAGTATAGCAGAACACCACTCTGCCCAATCTTCAGTAGCTGCTGTCAATGATGAATGTCACAACATCCAGTTTGACATTCAATCAGTAGGCCTTATGCCAGGTCTGGTTCTTCCTTGATAACCAGACTGCAAGTGAATACTAAGTTCTAACAGAACTCCTGATGTTCTATTCCTTAGTATCTGTTGACAGGTATGAATGTCACAACGTCCAGTTTGACATTCAATAAATCCTGTGTTAGCTAGTCCTGCAGTAACTACAATGTAGTCACATATGCATGTCATGACATCAGTCAAGACATTTGTGTTTTACCATATAATGCAGCCAATTAAACACCTACAAACTCCCCCTTTGGCAAATTTTTGGCTAAAACACTTTGATCCCCATAATAGAGTTCATAGCAGCGGAAACACTCACCTAGCAGGAAATAATACTAGCTAAAAACACTCAGAGTGGCAGCACACTCACACACATGGAAGTTAAATAAAAACTTCACATAGCAGCACCCACATATTAGAAGTTGCACCTAAACTTCAATATCTGCTGCAGGGGGGGGGTCTTCAGATCTGTCATGAGAGTCTGTTGTAGAGACTTACTCTGTTTGTCAGGGGATTGATGGTTATTACTCCCCCTTTTTGTCACAAATGTTGCCAAAGCCAACAACATTATCAGAGCACAATGACAGAGCCCCAGACTTGGTTTTACTTCACAGTTTCAACCAAGTTAACATCCACTTGATCTTGCTTCACAGCTTCGATCAAGTGATCACCCACTTTTGCTTAACAGTAGGTACCACCATATCAGATGCCATGATTTTGTTTCTGACATCCAGAACCACTCCTGCATGAACAGCATCCTTGAACTCCTGCAGGTACAATGGCCTTCTCACTGTAGGGTGTCTCCTTACCCTCTTGTATACACCCTTGTTGCAAGCAGCACAGCTATGATCTGTTGACCAATCATAGCCTAGTACAAATTGTTTAATAGGCAGAGATATTAAACAATTTATCCCAAACATCAGTGGTTGCTATAAGGTCTCAGAGAGACATATTCCCAGTTTGCTCCTTAAGTTTTCAAACTGAGTAGCATCCAGAGCCTTTGTAAATATGTCAGCCAGTTGAAGATCCGTGGCTACATGTTCCAAAGTGATCACCTTGTCTTCCACCAGATCTCTGATGAAGTGGTGCCTAATGTCAATATGTTTGGTCCTGCTGTGTTGGATGGGATTCTTGGAGATGTTGATGGCACTGAGATTATCACAGAACAATGTCATGACATTTTGAGTGACATTGTACTCAGTGAGCATTTGTTTCATCCAAACCAGTTGGGAGCAACTGCTTCCAGCAGCTATGTATTCAGCCTCTGCAGTGGACAGAGAGACACAGTTCTGCTTCTTGCTGAACCACGATATGAGGTTTTCTCCTAAGAAGAAACATCCACCTGATGTGCTTTTTCTGTCGTCAGCACTTCCAGCCCAATCAGCATCACAGTACCCAGATAGGACAGGCTCAGACCCATGTGAGTACAGCATCCCATAGTCACATGTCCCATTGATGTACTTGAGAATCCTTTTGACTTGATTCAAGTGACTCACCTTGGGCTCTGCTTGGTATCTGGCACATACTCCAACTGCATAAGAAATGTCAGGTCTACTTGCAGTTAGATACAGCAGACTACCTATCATGCTCCTGTACAGGCATTGATCAACACTAGGCCCTCCATCATCTTTGGTTAACTTCAGATGAGTAGGAGCTGGAGTCCTCTTGTGCCTGGCATGATCCATACCAAACTTCTTGACTATGTTCTTGGCATACTTGCTTTGGGAGAGAAACATAGAGTCCTCCATTTGGTTTACTTGCATTCCAAGGAAATAGGTCAGTTCTCCCACTAGACTCATTTCAAACTCAGACTGCATCTGGTGAACAAATTTTTTAACCATTTGTTCTGACATTCCACCAAAGACTATATCATCAACATAGATTTGAGCTATCATGATTTTGCCTTCTTCATCCTTCACAAACAAGGTTTTATCTATGCCACCCTTTCTGTATCCATTTGAGGTCAGAAATTCGGTTAACCTTTCATACCAAGCTCTGGGTGCTTGCTTCAACCCATACAAGGCTTTCTTCAACTTGTATACATGCTCAGGTTGGTTAGGATCACAGAACCCTTTGGGTTGTTCCACATAGACTTCTTCATTCAGGTAGCCATTCAAGAATGCACTCTTCACATCCATTTGGAATAGCTTAAACTTTAGGATGCAAGCTACCCCCAACAGCAATCTGATGGACTCAAGTCTAGCCACAGGAGCAAATGTCTCATCAAAGTCTACTCCTTCAACTTGAGTGTATCCTTGAGCTACTAGTCTTGCTTTATTTCTAGTAATTACTCCTTTCTCATCAGATTTGTTTTTGTAGATCCACTTGGTACTAATGATGTTGGACCCTTCAGGTCTTGGAACCAGCTCCCATACTTCATGCCTTGTGAACTGCTCGAGTTCCTCTTGCATGGCACTGATCCAGTATTCATCTGTCAGGGCTTCTTTCACATTCTTTGGTTCAACCTTGGAAACAAAGCAGGAATTTGAGTTTATTCCTCTTGACCTGGTGGTTACACCACTGGTGGGATCCCCTATGATGAGATCCTTAGGGTGGTCTTTCTGAATTCTGATAGATGGCACTTTGGTGGTTGCCTCTACTTCACATTCAGGAGGAGGTTCCTGTACTTCTTCAGACTTGACTGGACTGTCAGTTTGACTGTCGAGGAATGTTTCAACATCCTCCATGACATCTGTTCCTTCCTCTTTATCATCCACAATGACATTTATGGACTCCATCAGGACATTGGTCCTGTAGTTGAGCACTCTATAGGCTCTGCTGTTTGTGGAGTATCCCAGAAATACGCCTTCATCACTTTTGGGATCTAGCTTCCTTCTCTGTTCACGATCTGTGAGGATGTAGCATTTACTTCCAAAAATATGAAAGTACTTCACAGTGGGTTTTCTACCCTTCCATATTTCATACAGAGTGGAGGAGGTTCCTTTTCTCAAGGTGACTCTGTTGTGAACATAGCACGCGGTATTCATTGCTTCAGCCCAAAAGTGCATAGGGAGCTTCTTTGCATGAATCATTGCTCTGGCAGATTCTTGAATAGTTCTATTTTTTCTTTCAACTATTCCATTCTGCTGAGGAGTTATAGGTGAGGAGAACTCATGGCTTATTCCTTCAGACGAGCAGAACTCATCAAACTTGGAATTCTTGAACTCAGTACCATGATCACTTCTAATCCGGACCACACTACTGTCCTTTTCCCTTTGAAGTCTTAGGCACAGATCTTTGAAGACATCAAATGCATCTGACTTCTCTCTGATGAAGCTTATCCACGTGTATCTGGAATGGTCATCAACCACCACGTAGGCATACTTCTTCCCACCAAGACTTTCAACCTGCATAGGTCCCATTAGGTCCATGTGCAGCAGTTCCAGAACTCTGGAGGTTGTGGAATGTCCCAGCTTTGGGTCTGACATCTTGGTTTGCTTGCCCACTTGGCATTCTCCACAGACTCTTCCTTCATCAATCAGAAGCTTTGGCATTCCTCTGACTGCTTCCTTGGATATAATCTTCTTCATTCCCCGTAAGTGGAGATGTCCGAGTCTTCTATGCCACAGCTTCACCTCCTGTTCTTCCTTGGCTGAGGAGCATGTTGTGGAAAAGTTAGAGAGATCAGGTTCCCACAGGTAGCAGTTGTCTTTGGACCTGGTTCCTCTCATAACTTCCTGATTGTCACCATTTGTCACAATGCACAGCTCCTTAGTAAACTGAACATCAAAACCTTGATCACACAGCTGACTTATGCTTATAAGGTTTGCAGTTAGTCCTCTTACTAACAGCACATTGTTCAGTTTTGGCACTCCAGAACAGTCCAGTTTGCCCACACCTCTTATTTTTCCTTTGGCTCCATCACCAAAAGTCACATAGCTGGTGGTGTGAGGTTGAATGTCTACCAGTAGATTTTCCATACCAGTCATATGTCTTGAGCATGCACTGTCAAAGTACCAGTCTTCTCTGGAAGAGGCCCTTAGGGCAGTGTGTGCTATCCTAGCATACCATTGTTGCTTCTTAATGGGAACACATCGCTTACGTGTGTTATGCTTAGGTCTGACATGTGAGGCTCTGTTAGGGAAGCCATGAATCCAGTAGCAGAAGGCTTTTATATGCCCAAGCCTGCCACAGTGGTGACACCTCCAATTCTGGTATATTCTCTTCTGAAGATCATTCATCCTAGCTCCTCGATGTTGAGACATTGGCTTTGACATCTGCTTGAACTTCTGAACTCTAGCCTTTGGGCGTTTGTGTTCAGCTCTTTTTCCAAATCCTAGCCCAGATTTGGTTCCAGACTGCTGTCCCACCTTCAGTATTTCTTCCAAGGTGTCAGTTCCCTTATTCATCATTCTGATGGATTTGGTCATCTGGTTCAGCTTGGAGGTCAACAGGGCTATCTCCTCATTTAGCCCCTCTATGGCAGACATTTGTTTCTGTCTCTCATCTTCCAGTTCCTTGATGAGTTTCTTCTGTTTTTCTCCTTGTGCACACACATCTGCACAGGTGGTACACAGCTTCTTGTATGCTGCAGAAAGTTCATCAAATGTCAGCTCATCTGCACTTGTGTCATCTTCAGAGACACACACACTGGTTAGTGCAGTGACATGTTTGGCAGATTCTCCTTCAGATTCACTTTCAGAATCTCCTTCAGACCATGTGATAGCTAGCCCCTTACTTTGCAATTTGAGGTAAGTAGGGCATTCAGCTCTGACGTGTCCATACCCTTCACAGCCATGACACTGGATTCCCTTCCCATGGTTGAACTTCTCATCATAAGTTGATCTTTTCTTAATGTCAGACGGGATGTTCTTGACATTAGGTCTACCTCTTTGATCAATCTTCTTCATGACCTTGTTGAATTGCCTCCCAAGCATGGCTAAGGCTTCTGATATACTTTCATCACCTCCTGTATATCCTTCTTCTGACTCCTCTTCAGCATTTGTTATAAAGGCTATGCTTTTCTTCTTCTCAGCATACTCACCTAAGCCCATTTCAAAGGTTTGGAGAGAACCAATGAGCTCATCTACCTTCATATTGCTGATGTCCTGAGCCTCCTCTATGGCAGTGACCTTCATAGCAAACCTCTTAGGCAAGGACCTGAGAATCTTTCTTACAAGTTTCTCTTCAGTCATTTTCTCACCTAGTCCACCAGAGGTGTTTGCAATTTCAAGAATATTCATGTGAAATTCATGAATAGTCTCTTCCTCTTTCATCCTCAGATTTTCAAACTTTGTTGTCAACATCTGAAGTTTGGACATCTTCACCTTGGAAGTACCTTCATGAGTTACCTTGAGGGTATCCCAAACTTCCTTAGCTAGTTCACAATGGTGCACTAGTCTGAAGATGTTCTTGCTGATTCCATTGAACAATGCATTCAAGGCCTTGGAATTTCCAAGAGCTAGTGCCTCTTGCTCCTTGTCCCACTCTTCTTCAGGAATCTGCACACTGACTCCATCTTCACCTGTCCTCATTGGATGTTCCCATCCTTTGTTGACAGCTCTCCAGACTTTGCTGTCTAGAGACCTTAAGAAGGCTATCATACGAGGCTTCCAGTCATCATAATTAGAGCCATCCAACATGGGTGGTCTATTTGAGTGTCCTAAATCCTTGTCCATGGTACTAGAAAGTAACTTCCCTAGATCTCACCCAGAACTTCACAGGCAGGGTGCCTGCTCTGATACCAATTGAAATTCTAGTTATCAGACTTTGGATGTCACACTGGTTGTTATGACATCCAATTCTGCACAGACAGGGATTATGCAGAACTTAACAGTAAGTGCAGTAAATAACACAAGTAATTGTTCACCCAGTTCAGTCCAACATGACCTACATCTGGGGGCTACCAAGCCAGGGAGGAAATCCACTATTAGTAGTATCAATTCAAAGCTAAACTCACCCGTTTACAACTTATCACTTAATCCCTACCCAATGCAATTTCAATCTTAATCTAAGATCAGAGTTCCTACTCACTCCCCCTCAATCACCTCAGTGATATTAAAAACACTTTGAAGTCACACTTCAAAAACAACTCTTGGTTATGCTTCACAGCTTAAACCAAGATACACAGCACTCACGCTTAAAAGCTTCGAGTGACACAACACTTACAACTCAATGAACACCCTATGCCAAAGCAATGATCTACTTGATAATGACTTGGCTTACAAGATACGTCTAATTCTAGACTCACAAAAATACAGCAGTGAAGTAAGATGGACACACTAAATCTTCACGCCTCAAAATCCCTGAAACTGAATGGAGGAATGCCTTCCTTTTTATATTGCAGCACCTGGGCTTTTGCACCTGTATTTTCCTGAATTTTAGGTCACATAAGTTCCCACAAATTCAATATTTAGGTTGCTAACAAATAGGCTATTTGTTAGGTTCATTGAATGTAGCTTGGTTGTTGATTTCCTGAATTTTCTCTAAGCTGTTGACTTCCTAAAGAATAGCCTGAGAAAGCTGTAACAGAAAACTGAACAACCTACAATTTAGCATATGCTGTCAGGAATGAATGTCACGACATTCAGCTTGACATCAAGGTCCATATGCTGAGTCTGTTTTTCCAGAAAACAGACTGTACAAATCTGCTGACTTGTACATGATCAAAATGACCATACTACAGTACCAGCTTACATTAGTAAATGTCAAAGTGTCCAACTTAACATTTACACAGTTGGCCTTAAGTTAGTTCTTTTATTCTCTTGAAGAACAAACTAAGTAAAATGCTGAAGTATAGCAGAACACCACTCTGCCCAATCTTCAGTAGCTGCTGTCAATGATGAATGTCACAACATCCAGTTTGACATTCAATCAGTAGGCCTTATGCCAGGTCTGGTTCTTCCTTGATAACCAGACTGCAAGTGAATACTAAGTTCTAACAGAACTCCTGATGTTCTATTCCTTAGTATCTGTTGACAGGTATGAATGTCACAACGTCCAGTTTGACATTCAATAAATCCTGTGTTAGCTTGTCCTGCAGTAACTACAATGTAGTCACATATGCATGTCATGACATCAGTCAAGACATTTGTGTTTTACCATATAATGCAGCCAATTAAACACCTACAATCCCCAACGGAGTCTGCGCCTTTTTATGGAATAAGTCGAATAATTGCTCAGTATTCGGCAATCGTTCACCCTATCCCCAGCCAGAGTTTTGGTATTCTACCCCGTATTCGGTAGTTGTAAACCCTAATTTCTCTCCTTTGCAGAGTTAACCTTGCTGTTCATCTTAACCGATGATGGTTACTCTTTGTGGTTATCTTCATTCAATATTCGATGTTGATATTCCCTCCTTGCTTCTGGGTAATTGCCGTTTGCTAGCAATTTTATTCCCAGCAAGTCCTGGTGGATAATTGTTGTTTATGCAGTTCATCCCCAGCGAGTCTTCTTTCATTTACCCTTTTGCTTGGTAATGGTTGTTTCTCCCTTTGATTGGTCATCTTTATATACCTAGTTTTGGTATCCCGATGCCTTTCTTTTCGGTCGATTTATCCTTTATTAACCCAATAATCGGTTGTGGATAATCTTCCATGCGAGTATGTTATCCACGTTCTGACGGTAATGGATAATATATCTCATGCACTCTTCAGTCGAAGCCTGTTGTGTTTCCCCAGTCGAGTAAGATTCATTATTCCTTTGTGGAATCGAATATTCTTTGTTCCTGGATAATTGCTGGATGCTTGCAATTTATCCCCTGTGAGTTGTCTTTCGTTTACCCGGTTGTTGTTGGTAACGATTGTCTCTCTTTTTGGCTGGTCACCTATTATATACCCTGTAACCGGTATCTCTGGTGTCTCTTCCTTTTCGAGTGTATTATTCACGTTCTGACGATAATGAATAATATGTCTCTTTCGCTCTTTGGTTGGAATACTTTGTTGATTTTCCCCAGCGGAGTAAGATTCGTATTCTTTGTAGAATCGAATATCCATCCTTTAACAAGTTTGTGTTTTGGATGATGAGTGTTTTGGCATATATACCAATCCACGTTTTCGGTAGGTCACCTATTATATACCCAGTAACCGGTATCCCTAGTGTTTCCTTCCATGCGAGTATGTTATCTACATTCTGACGGTAATAGATAATATATCTCATGCGAGTATACTATCCACGTTCTGACGGTAATGGATATTATATCTCATGCGCTCTTTGGGTTTGTGTCCCCAGCTGAGCAAGATTCGTTTTCCCGTTGTGGATTCGAATGTCCATCCTGTAAGTCAATTTGCTTTTTCAAGCCCTCCTTTCGGATGATGAGTGTTTTGGCATATATACCAATTCACGCTTTGGTCGGTCACCTATTATATACCCAGTAACCGGTATCTCTGGTGTTCCTTCCTTTCTGCTCCCTATTATGACCATGGTCCCCTGTGGAGTCAGATTTTCCTGAGTTGATATACCTTTTTTCAGGTCTTTCTCAGATGTTTGGTTGATTGATATCTCTCACCCTTATACCGGTCTTAGATATTCATTCTTCCTGAGTTTGTTACCCTTGTACCGGTAACCCCTCATTTCCTTGTTGCTTCCCCAGGAGAGTCTTTTTGTTAGACCTTTCTCCAGTCGAGTTTCTTGTGGTGATTTTACCCTTTTGCTGTATTGGCGTTTTCCCCAATATATGCAATTTCCCCCGGCAGGGAGGTTCTTTGTGAATCTTTTCCCCAGTCCGAGTCCGGAATTTTATCCGAAGTATCCTTTGTGGATAGTTTGAGTCAGCTTGAGTCTTTCCATTGGATGTGTCGTCCTTTGGAATTCTTCTTTTCCCCAGTTTGAGTCCTCTACTCCCTAGTAAAGTCTCCAGTCGTGTCTTGATTCATGCAGCGTCAGTTTCCCCTTGTAGGTGCTTAATTGGCTGCATTATATGGTAAAACACTAGCTGGTTACTAATGTCTTGACTGATGTCATGACATGGTATGTATAGGTGACTACATTGTAGGTTAGAATATCTAACTATACTCTGATGTCTTGACTGATGTCATGACACACTTGAGTAGTTACTGCAGGATTAGCTAACACAGGATTTATTGAATGTCAAACTGGATGCTGTGACATTCATACCTGTCAACAGATACTAAGGAATAGAACAGCTGGTGTTCTGTTAGAACTTAGTATTTATTTCCAGTCTGGTTATCAAGGAAAGACCAGACCTGGCATAAGGCCTACTGACTGAATGTCAAACTGGATGTTATGACATTCATCATTGACAGCAGCTACTGAACATTAGACAGAGTGGTGTTCTGCTATACTTCAGCATGTAACTTAGTTTGTTCTTCAATAGAATAACATAACTAACATAAGGCCAAATGTGTAAATGTTAAGTTGGACACTTTAACATTTATTAATGTAAGTTGTTACTGTAGTATGGTCATTTTGATCATGTACAGGTCAGCAAAATTGTACAGTCTGTTTTCTGGAAAAACAGACTCAGCATATGAACCTTGATGTCAAGCTGAATGTCGTGACATTCATTCCTGACAGCATATTCTATATTGTAGGTTGTTCAGTTTTCTGTTTCAGCTTTTCTTGGGCTATTCTTCAGGAAGTCAACAGCTTAGAGAAAAACCAGGAAACCAACAACCAAGTTACATTTAATGAACCTGACAAATAGCCTATTTGTTAGTAACCTAAATGTTGAATTTACGGGAACGCGTGTGACCTTAAATTCAGGAGAATACAGGTGCAAAAGCCCAGGTACTGCAATATAAAAAGGAAGGTGTTCCTTCATTCAGTTTCGGGGATTTTGAGGCGTGAAGACTAAGTGTGTCCATCATACTTCACTGCTGTATTTTTGTGAGTCTTGTATTAGACGTAACTTGTAAGCCAAGCCATTATCAAGTAGATGATTGCTGTGGCATAAGGTGTTCATTGAGTTGTAAGTGTTGTGTCGCTCAAAGCTTTTAAGCGTGAGTGATGTGTATCTTGATTAAAGCTGTGAAGCACAATCAAGAGTTGTTTGAAGTGTGACTTCAACTTGTCTTTAATATTGTTTAAAGATAGTAATCACTGAGGTGATTGAGGGGGAGTGAGTAGGAACTCTGATCTTAGTGTAAGATTGAAATTGCATTGGGTAGGGATTAAGTGATAAGTTGTAAACGGGTGAGTTTAGCTTTGAATTGATACTACTAATAGTGGATTTCCTCCCTGGCTTGGTAGCCCCCAGATGTAGGTCATGTTGGACTGAACTGGGTAAACAATTACTTGTGTTATTTACTGCACTTACTTTTAAGTTCTGCATAATTCCTGTCTGTGCAGAATTGGATGTCATAACAACCCGTGTGACATCCAAAGTCTGATAACTAGAATTTCAATTGGTATCAGAGCAGGCACCCTGCCTGTGAATTTCTGGGTGAGATCTAGGGAAGTTACTTTCTAGTACCATGGACAAGGATATAGGACACTCAAATAGACCACCCATGTTGGATGGCTCTAATTATGATGACTGGAAGCCTCGTATGATAGCCTTCTTAAGGTCTCTAGATAGCAAAGTCTGGAGAGCTGTCAACAAAGGATGGGAACATCCAACGAGGACAGGTGAAGATGGAGGCAGTGAGCAGATTCCTGAAGAAGAGTGGGACAAGGAGCAAGAGGCACTAGCTCTTGGAAATTACAAGGCCTTGAATGCATTGTTCAATGGAATCAGTAAGAACATCTTCAGGCTGGTGCACCACTGTGAACTAGCTAAGGAAGTTTGGGATACCCTCAAGGTAACTCATGAAGGTACTTCCAAGGTGAAGATGTCCAAACTTCAGATGCTGACCACCAAGTTTGAAAATCTGAGGATGAAAGAGGATGAGACTATTCATGACTTTCACATGAATATTCTTGAAATTGCAAACACCTCTGGTGGACTAGGTGAGAAAATGGCTGAAGAGAAACTTGTAAGAAAGATTCTCAGGTCCTTGCCTAAGAGATTTGCTATGAAGGTCACAGCCATAGAGGAGGCACAGGACATCTGCAATATGAAGGTGGATGAGCTCATTGGTTCTCTCCAAACCTTTGAAATCGGCTTGTGTGAGAATCCTGAAAAGAAGAACAAAAGCATAGCTTTTGTATCTAATGCTGAAGAGGAGTCAGAAGCAGGATATACTAAAGGTGATGAAAGTATATCAAAAGCCTTAGCCATGCTTCGGAGACAGTTCAACAAGTTCGTGAAGAAGATTGATCAAAGAGGGAGACCTAATGTCAAGAACATCCCGTCTGACATCAGGAAAAGATCAACTTCTGAAGAAAAGTTCAACCAAGGCAAGGGAATCCAGTGTCATGGTTGTGAAGGGTATGGACACGTCAGAGCTGAATGTCCTACTTATCTCAAGATGAAACAGAAGGGGCTAACTATCACATGGTCTGAAGGAGATTCTGAAAGTGAATCTGAAGGAGAATCTGCCAAACATGTCACTGCACTAACCAGTGTTTGTGCCTCTGATGATGACTCAAGTGCAAATGATCTGACCCTTGATGAACTTGTTGCAGCCTATAAGAAGTTGTGTACCACCAGTGCAGAAGTGCGTGCACAAGGAGAAAAACAGAAGAACCTCATCAAGGAACTGGAAGATGAGAGACAGAAGCAACTGTCTGTCATAGAGGGTCTAAATGGTGAGATAGCCCTGCTGACCTCCAAGCTGAATCAGATGACTAAATCCATCAGAATGATGAATAAGGGAACTGACACCTTGGAAGAGATTCTAAAGGTGGGACAGCAGTCTGGAACCAAATCTGGCCTAAGATTTGGGAAAAGATCCTCAGCTGAACACAAACGCCCAAAGGCTAAAGTTCAGAAGTTCAAGCGGAAGTCAAAGCCAATGTCTCAACATCGAGGAACTAGGATGAATGATCATCAGAAGAGGAAATACCAGGAGTGGAGGTGTCACCACTGTGGTAGACTTGGTCATATAAAAGCCTTCTGCTACTGGATTCATGGTTTCCCTAACCAAGTCTCGCATGTCAGGCCTAAGCATAAACCATATAAGCGCTATGTTCCCATCAAGAAGCAACAATGGTATGCTAGGATAGCACACACTGCTCTAAGGGCTTCTTCCAGAGAAGACTGGTACTTTGACAGTGGATGCTCAAGACATATGACTGGTATGGAAAATCTACTGGTAGATATTCAACCTCACACTACCAGCTATGTGACCTTTGGTGATGATGCCAAAGGAAAAATAAAAGGTGTGGGTAAGCTGGACTGCTCTGGAGTTCCAAAACTGAATAATGTGCTGTTAGTAAGAGGACTAACTGCAAACCTCATCAGCATAAGTCAGCTGTGTGATCAAGGGTTTCATGTTCAGTTTACGAAGGAGCTATGCATTGTGACTAATGGTGACAATCAGGAAGTTATGAGAGGAACCAGGTCCAAAGATAACTGTTATCTGTGGGAACCTAAAGTCTCTAACTTTTCAACAATATGCTCCTCAACCAAGGAAGAACAGGAGGTGAAGCTGTGGCATAGACGTCTTGAACATCTCCACTTACGGGGAATGAAGAAGATTATATCCAAGGAAGCAGTCAGAGGGATCCCAAAGTTGCTTATTGATGAAGGAAGAGTCTGTGGAGAATGCCAGGTGGGCAAGCAAACCAAGATGTCACATCGGAAGCTGGGACACCCCACAACTTCCAGAGTTCTGGAACTGTTGCATATGGACTTAATGGGACCTATGCAGGTTGAAAGTCTTCGTGGAAAGAGATATGCCTACGTGGTGGTTGATGACCATTCCAGATACATGTGGATAAGCTTCATCAGAGAGAAGTCAGATACATTTGATGTCTTCAAAGACCTGTGCATAAGACTTCAAAGGGAAAAGGCCAGTTGTGTGGTCCGGATTAGAAGTGATCATGGTACGGAGTTCAAGAATTCCAAGTTTGATGAGTTTTGCTCATCTGAAAGAATAAGTCATGAGTTCTCCTCCCCTATAACCCCTCAGCAGAATGGAATAGTTGAAAGAAAAAATAGAACTATTCAAGAATCTGCCAGGGCAATGATTCATGCAAAGAAGCTCCCCATGCACTTTTGGGCTGAAGCAATGAATACCGCATGCTATGTTCACAACAGAGTCACCTTGAGAAAAGGAACCTCCTCTTGAATGTGAAGTAGATGCAACCACCAAAATGCCATCTATCAGAATTCAGAAAGACCACCCTAAGGATCTTATCATAGGGGATCCTAACAGTGGTGTGACTACCAGGTCACGGGGAATAAGCTCAAATTCCTGCTTTGTATCCAAGGTTGAACCAAAGAATGTGAAAGAAGCCCTGACTGACGAGTACTAGATCAATGCCATGCAAGAGGAACTTGAGCAGTTCAAAAGGAATGAAGTATGGGAGCTAGTTCCAAGACCTGAAGGGACCAACATCATTGGTACCAAGTGGATCTACAAAAACAAATCTGATGAGAAAGGAGTAATTACTAGGAATAAAGCAAGACTAGTAGCTCAAGGATACACTCAAGTTGAAGGGGTAGATTTTGATGAAACATTTGCTCCTGTGGCTAGGCTTGAGTCCATCAGATTGCTGTTAGGGGTAGCAAGTAAACCAAATAGAGGACTCTATGTTTCTCTCCCAAAGCAAGTATGCCAAGAACATAGTTAAGAAGTTTGATATGGATAATGCTAGGCACAAGAGGACTCCTGCACCTACTCATCTGAAGTTAACCAAAGATGATGGAGGACCTGGTGTTGATCAATGCTTGTATAGAAGCATGATAGGAAGCCTACTTTACCTAACTGCAAGTAGACCTGACATTTCTTATGCAGTTGGAGTATGTGCTAGATACCAAGCAGAGCCTAAAGTGAGCCACTTGAATCAAGTCAAAAGGATTCTCAAGTACATCAATGGGACTTGTGACTATGGGATGCTGTATTCACATGGGTCTGAACCTGTCCTATCTGGGTACTGTGATGCTGACTGGGCTGGGAGTGCTGATGACAGAAAAAGCACATCAGGTGGATGTTTCTTCTTAGGAGACAATCTCATATCTTGGTTCAGCAAGAAGCAGAATTGTGTTTCTCTGTCCACTGCAGAGGCTGAATACATAGCCGCTGGAAGCAGTTGTTCCCAACTGGTTTGGATGAAACAGATGCTCACTGAGTACAATGTCACTCAAAATGTTATGACATTGTTCTGTGATAATCTCAGTGCCATCAATATCTCCAAGAATCCCATCCAACACAGCAGGACCAAACACATTGACATTAGGCACCACATCATCAGAGATCTGGTGGAAGACAAGGTGATCACCTTGGTACATGTAGCCACGGACCTTCAACTGGCTGACATATTTACAAAGGCTCTGGATGCTACTCAGTTTGAAAACTTAAGGAGCAAACTGGGAATATGTCTCTCTGAGACCTTATAGCAACCACTGATGTTTGGGATGTATTGTTTAATATCTCTGCCTATTAAACAATTGGTATTATACTCTGATTGGTCAACAGATCACAACTATGCTACTTGCAACAAGTGTGGCTACAAGAGGGTAAGGAGACACCCTGTCGTGAGAAGGCCAATGTACCTGCAGGAGTTCAAGGATGCTGTTCATGCAGGAGTGGTTCTGGATGTCAGAAACAAAATCATGGCATCTGATATGGTGGTACCTACTGTAAAGCAAAAGTGGGTGATTACTTGATCAAAGCTGTGAAGCAAGATCAAGTGGAGGCTAACTTGGTTGAAACTGTGAAGTAAAACCAAGTCTGTAACTCTGTCATTGTTCTCTGGTTATGTTGTTGGCTTTAGCAACATTTTTGACAAAAAGGGGGAGTAATATAACCACCCCTGAAAAACAGAGTGGGTCTCTACAACAGACTCTCATGACAGATTCCCTCCCCTGCAGCTGCTGTATGTGTGCTGCTATGTGAAGTTTTTATTTAACTTCCATGTGTGTGAGTGTGCTGCCACTCTGAGTGTATTAGCTAATATTATTTCCTGCTAGGTGTGTGATTCCGCTGCTATGAACTCTGTTATGGGGATCAAAGTGTTTTAGCCAAAAATTTGCCAAAGGGGGAGTTTGTAGGTGCTTAATTGGCTGCATTATATGGTAAAACACTAGCTGGTTACTAATGTCTTGACTGATGTCATGACATGGTATGTATAGGTGACTACATTGTAGGTTAGAATATCTAACTGTACTCTGATGTCTTAACTGATGTCATGACACACTTGAGTAGTTACTGCAGGATTAGCTAACACAGGATTTATTGAATGTCAAACTGGATGCTGTGACATTCATACCTGTCAACAGATACTAAGGAATAGAACAGCTGGTGTTCTGTTAGAACTTAGTATTTATTTCCAGTCTGGTTATCAAGGAAAGACCAGACCTGGCATAAGGCCTACTGACTGAATGTCAAACTGGATGTTATGACATTCATCATTGACAGCAGCTACTGAACATTAGACAGAGTGGTGTTCTGCTATACTTCAGCATGTAACTTAGTTTGTTCTTCAATAGAATAACATAACTAACATAAGGCCCAATGTGTAAATGTTAAGTTGGACACTTTAACATTTATTAATGTAAGTTGTTATTGTAGTATGGTCATTTTGATCATGTACAGGTCAGCAAAATTGTACATTCTGTTTTCTGTAAAAACAGACTCAGCATATGGACCTTGATGTCAAGCTGAATGTCATGACATTCATTCCTGACAGCATATGCTATATTGTAGGTTGTTCAGTTTTCTGTTTCAGCTTTTCTTGGGCTATTCTTCAGGAAGTCAACAGCTTAGAGAAAAACCAGGAAACCAACAACCAAGTTACATTTAATGAACCTGACAAATAGCCTATTTGTTAGTAACCTAAATGTTGAATTTACGGGAACGCGTGTGACCTTAAATTCAGGAGAATACAGGTGCAAAAGCCCAGGTACTGCAATATAAAAAGGAAGGCGTTCCTTCATTCAGTTTCGGGGATTTTGAGGCGTGAAGACTAAGTGTGTCCATCATACTTCACTGCTGTATTTTTGTGAGTCTTGTATTAGACGTAACTTGTAAGCCAAGCCATTATCAAGTAGATGATTGTTGTGGCATAGGGTGTTCATTGAGTTGTAAGTGTTGTGTCGCTCAAAGCTTTTAAGCGTGAGTGCTGTGTATCTTGATTAAAGCTATGAAGCACAATCAAGAGTTGTTTGAAGTGTGACTTCAACTTGTCTTTAATATTGTTTAAAGATAGTAATCACTGAGGTGATTGAGGGGGAGTGAGTAGGAACTCTGATCTTAGTGTAAGATTGAAATTGCATTGGGTAGGGATTAAGTGATAAGTTGTAAACGGGTGAGTTTAGCTTTGAATTGATACTACTAATAGTGGATTTCCTCCCTGGCTTGGTAACCCCCAGATGTAGGTCATGTTGGACTGAACTGGGTAAACAATTACTTGTGTTATTTACTGCACTTACTTTTAAGTTCTGCATAATTCCTGTCTGTGCAGAATTGGATGTCATAACAACCCGTGTGACATCCAAAGTCTGATAACTAGAATTTCACCCCTAATTCATAGTCGTGTCCTGCTCACGCATTCTTTTTCCTTTTTTATCCCCATGAGAGTCCTGTTAGAGTCTCCGTTCCTGGTGAGTGTATTACTCCGATGGATCATCTTTTCTTCTTTGTGGATCACTATCCCCCACAGAGGTTGTTTCCATGGCATGCATATATCTGCATCATGAGGTCTCTTAGGGACCAAAATTTGTCTCATTACTGTTATTTAAGCCCATTCTACCGCGTCGAGATGAAGATTTCTAAACTTCATTTCTCCGGCTAGAATGACCTTAAATAGGGGCATCTGTAAGACCCCAATTTTGTCCCTAAGATCCCTCATGGCATCATATCATATCATATCATTGCCTCAAGGATCATTGTGCACCTTGCCTCCTTCCTTATGGGTGGGTCATCTTTTTTAGAGTGTTTCTTGATCACCAAGCATGTTTTGCATTTGTAGATCATTGCTTTTCTTTTTACTACTAACCAAAAGTACAAAAATATGTCATCTAACCCTTGTCTTGCAGATGAAGCAATCAATAGTCAAAGCAGTCAAAGGCAGTCATTGAGCAATAGATGGTGGCCATTCTTGAGAATTTGGACCCCATAATCATTATCAAGAGTTCATATGAGCTATGTGATCATTTTGAATCAAAATCCCAAGTGGTAGAGGCTTGAATTTCATCAGAACATTGTCAAGCCAACTGGAAGCCTAGAAAGTCAACAGTCAAGTCAACTGTTGGATTTGGAGGTGGGAAGAGCCTAGAAATACTTCATTCATGTTCAAACAAGTCTCATTTGACATTTCAAACATCAACAATGAAGAAAATAAAGTCAGGTCAAAACTTTCCAAAAATAGAAAGTGACCTATAATTCAAAATTGCCAAAAATGGAAAGGTTTTAACCTAACTTCAACTTCAAATTACATCATTAATAAAGCTTCAAATGAAATTTTGTTGAACATGAAAATTGCAGATCTTTCTCTCCCATTTCCAAAAAGTCCAAGATCATCAATTTCTCATGTGTGGTTAAGGAGATATGATCAAAACATGGCAAAGTATACATTGAACTTCAAATGGTCATAATTTCTCAACCAAAGCTCCAATTCAAGTGGTTCTTTTTGCTAAATTCTCATTTTGACCTCTAGTTTCCAAAACATACATTGCATTTCATCAATTATCATCAAATAATCATTTTCCATTTCATTTGATTTTTGGAGGAAAATTTTAAAGTTTAAAATTGGTGCATTGTTTAAGCATTCTACCATTGCATTTAGCTCCAAAATGATATTTTGAGTGAATTTCAATCCAAACTCGTGCACTGTTCACCATGCACACCATGCATAGAGGTGAAATACCAAATTTGCATATACACCACATTCTTGCTAATTCACTTAACATTTGGCTAAACTTGATTAGAAGCATGATTAGTAGGAGGTATATAACAGAAACCCTGACTGTTTTTCACTAACAACCATCACAATTTTCAGATCTAGATCCAATTCTTGAAATTTTTTCTCTAAAATTTTCTTCAATTTTCTTCAAACCAATTCATCATCCATTACTTGATTCATCATCTGGTAGCATCTTTGATCAAGTTTGAAGGAAGAACCAAGGGAATCCGTGCCTGTTTGAAGCATCTTGAAGCTTGAACTTATCAATGGTGATTTGAAATTCTGGAGAATTCATGCATAATTGAACTTCGATCTCTCTTCCAATCATCTGTACAAGCATTGTAGAGGAGGTTTAGAGCATTGCAAAGCCTGAAACACACGAAATCCAGCTGCTGCACTTCAAAGTGGTTCCAAATCGATCTCTCTAATTCTAAAAATTGTTATGCTATTGTTGTTGATCTTTTGATGCTAAGTGTTCTGAGCTTTGAACCATTGAAATTCGTGCATTATTGGCTGAGAAATGTTGATTTAAAGTTTGGTGTATGAATATTCATGTGATCGATTCTCCTCGTGTATGTTGAATTAGCCTTAGCCATGCATATATTCGTGCTCTATGTTGAAAGATCTACATGATGATATGTTCAATTTGGATTTCTGGTAAAAATGTTCTTGATGCATGATGATATGCTACTGTTCATATGAACGCGTGAGGAAGATGATGAACTGTAACTTTAGGCCACGCTTTTGATTTGCTGAAAACACTTTTCTGTGCATTGCATGTGTTTGTCTGTATCTCAGCATGTACTGGTCCACGTCCTCGCTTACATGGCGTTTCTATTCGCTCAGACGCGTTTGACTCGCACACTCAGCATGTTGACCAAGCCACGTCATAAATGAAACGCAGAGTTTCAAGGCTTGGCGCGCTGAGTCTTTTGAATTGCATCTCGGTTCGATTCCCAGCGAAGGGAATAATTCAAATGCCATATTTTCCAATTTCCCTCCATTCATTTCATGTACTTGCTTCATGTATTTTTTTACTTTTTTCATCATCTTAAAAAAATCATATCTAATTAAAAAATAATCCAAAAATTATGAGGTTTTTTGCATTGCATTCAATTTTCTATCTAGTATTTTGTTATCATTTTTCCATAAATTGTGCTTGGCTGGATTTTATTTTGTGCTAGCGAATATGAACATGTATGCATTTTGTACCTCGCCTTGGCATATCATTTGTGAAATGCTGAGTTTTTATCCAATGAATCTGAAATTTTACATGTTGAAACTAGACACTTTGCTTGTAATTGTGGTGTTGATTTGGTATTTTTATCATGTGTCATTGCTGTTTTATGATCATGTTAAGGTAGGTGTGACAATTTGTGTCACACCTTTGCTTGTTCATCTTATGTGATGTGTTTGCCTTGCCAAATGAATTCTAATTGTTCTTATTTTTTGTATGATGCTTGATATGAATGTTGTGAATGTGCATGATTTTTCTTGGAATTGTTTGAATCATTTCTGATTTAATTGAGATTTTTCATTCTGGTTGATCACATTTGAGCTTTAAATTTGCCTTGAACTTCAATTGATCATGAAATGGATTTTGTGAATGATATTGATGTGAGACCTTTTGGATTGTTTCAAGATGTATTTGAAGTTGATTCATGTTAATTTTCAGCTTCTGTTTTGAATTTTTTCTCCATCTTTGACCCTAGGCTTTGACCTAGTGGTTTGCCTCTCATGTTTGAGCTTTGATTTCAGGTTGAACATCCAAGTTACTTGGTTAATGATGCTCCATCATTTGAGCATATTTGTTTACCTTTGACTACTAACATTGTGTGTTTTGTAGGTTGATGTAGACTCATTTGAGCTTGACTTGTGGCTTATGCCTTTGCTTATTGGGTTTGACTGTTGTTTGATTGTCTGAGTTGTATACTGATTTGTTTGATGTTCCACAGGTACATTAGTTGCTTAAGTTCATTTTGAACTTGCTTTTGCTTGGTTGCTTAACCACTTAGGTATAACCTCTCTTCTTCATGTAGTCTGGAAGACTTGTCCTGTTATGTGGGCAGGCACTTGTCTGAAGTCCTCCTTAAGAGGCAATGCTTGTGATTGTTTACTTTTTGTGCCAAGTAGGAAAAGTCCTCTTATGAGGCAATTGGCAGATAAAAGAGATGTGTAATCCATCTCCTGTTATTCAGTGTGTCATCCCTTTGCTCACATAACATGTTGGTGCATTGTGGATATTAACCCAAGATCTTATAGAGTCAATCACTTGTGGAGAAGAGTTCCAACTTTCTGAACTCCCACACCTTCTATTATTCAAAGCTCTCCCTGACCAGGGATAAGAGCTATGAGGCACACCCCTCATCTCCATTTCATCTGCTTCACCCTAACTCTCAATGTTAGGGTTAAGAGCTCAAGTTACCCCATTCTAGTTGGCTGTAAAGCCTAACCTTGATTGAGCCTAATTGATTGTATATAGTGTGTGCTAATTGACTTGTTTGTCTGATTACTTGATTCATCTGTGCATATTTGCTTGAGTGTGCCTTTGTGCATTTATCATTATTAATTGTACATCATTGCATGATCATTGTTCATATCTTTGTGACATTTTTGTTTGTCCATTGAGGATTCAATTGTAAGTCCATTTATTGGCCATTGTTTCCTATGATCTGGAAGGAGTTGGGACTAAGACCATTTATCGGCATCCTATTTCCTTGGAGTCGAGTGTAAGACCATTTATTGGCAACTTGTTTCCTCTTGCTTATTGCATTTGTTTTGTTTGTTTTATGTGAGGAGTCAATTGTAAGTCCATTTATTGGCATTTGTTTCCCATGATCATTCTTGTGAGACTAGTATAAGTCCATTGATTGGCATCTGATATCCAAGTTTGTTTTAGGAGATTGGTGTAAATCCATTGATTGGTATCCCGTATCCAGTTTATTTTGTGAGATTGGTGTAAGTCCATTGATTGGCATCCGGTATCCATTTGCTTTGTTTATTTGCTTATTGCTCATTGCCTATTCCAAAGGAATCACTTGGATCATCTACATATGATCTCAAGAGGTGAACATCTAAGAAGTTTTAGACTTCCTCACCCTCCCACCTTTTGTTTATTTAAACCTCCATGTGCATGTTAACTCAAACCAGAAAAATATTGTGCAAACATTCTCATTTCTTTTCAAATTAGAAACCTAGGCCTTAAGCCTTTTATTTTTGAAACTCCATTTCATAATACTTCTTTGAATTGAATTCTAATCATACTTTGACCCTCTTTTGTGAATAATTCTAATTGGTTAATCCAACTCATTCAATTGTTTTGTGGCTTTGTCCATTCTTGATAAGTTTTCATACATTAGCCATAGGTTTGATTTATCCTAGTTGGTTGATGTTAATCTCACCTTTTGTCCTTAGTGATTGAATTGTAAGACTTCCTTGCTTATTATAGGGTTAACCCCTCACTAGCAAGTTGAAGCTTTTCTCACGTGGTGGACTTGTTGTTTGTATAAGGTTGAGTTTTCTCCCGTGGATAACGAAAGACCTTAGGGCTTTTGTTTAAAATCAACCCACTCATATTTTGGAAATCTTTTAGCCGAACTATGAGGTTTTGATCCTGTAAAGGTACGTAGGCAATGGTTATCCATCCAAACACAAAAATAATAACTTGTATATTCTTTTCTCATCTCTTCCATCCATGTTTACACAATAAATATTTCATAAACAAATAACATTTCGTACAACAAGTGTGAAAAGGGCTCCATAGGAGTACCTAGGACGTTTTGGGTGCCTAACACCTTCCCATTGCGTAATTAACCCCTTACCCAGATCTCTGACCTTTTCATTAGTTTTATATGTGTAAAACTTCTTAGGCTTTTGTTCGCTTTTTAGCCATTCCTTTGGATAAATAAAAGTGCGGTGGCGACTCTATCTTTGTATACTTTGCTTTTGGTTTAATCAAATAAATCATAAAGTGACGAATACACCGCTACAGAAAAGTGGCGACTTCACTGGGGAATAAAATTTCCTTGGTGGTTTTGCCTACTTTTCACCCTTGTTGTGTGATATTGTTATCTGTTATTTGACATATTTTTGTACAATTTGGGATAACTGTATTGATTGTAATGTTTGAATTGCTTGATATACAATTGTTGTTTGCTTGGTGATCTCTGTGAGATGAGTTCTATACCCGAACTCGAGTGCACCTTAGGATAGGAGAATGGCATAGTCTTGTCGACTTGTGTGGAGTATTCCTTAACAAGTTGACTTACGAGTCCATTCACTTGGTGGAGGTCATGTTGGATTAATAATGTCACACAAGTTATTTGTGGTTAGGCATTATTCTTTCAATCATGTGCCTTAGAAGCCAAGGACCTTAGTTTACCAAGCCCATCTTGGCCTATTTTAGGACGTAGTGCGGAGGTCGTTCAGATGTCAGATATGATGCGATTGTTACGCGGTACTACACTCATAAGAGTCTCTCTTGAGAATATTTTTGGAATACAAGTATTCGTTCCTCCGATAATATTCGAGAGATGGGATAATGACTATGGGAACCTCTGGTAGAACATGTTCGGCAGGTTTAAACCCTAGTACACTCCCTTTGGGTGGTTCTTAACCGATACTCCATGCTCGTGACTATCAACAAACCCGTTATTCATGGTTGAGTCGTTCAGACATCCTTAATATCAATGGAACTTGGGTGTCGATAAGGTGTAAACCATAATCCACCAAAATGGATGATTGATATTAAGGATGATTGAGCCGGTTCATGTACCGTTAATATCAATGGAACTTGGGTGTTGATAAGGTGAAAACCATAATCCACCAAAATGGATGATTGATATTAAGGATACTATGAACTTTCCCATGACCTTTGTCTGGTGTGCTTTGCTTGATCCTTGAGTGTGTTTGTTGCATTCATGCATTCATGCATTCATCTGCATTCATGTCATCAGAAAAATGAGAAAATTTTCAAGGAACTTAAAGGGTTTATTTGCAAAATTTTCAGACATGGAAAGACCAAAAAGGCATACAAAGAAGTACAGCTTTAGACAGCCCGATGTGAAAGAGTTAAGGAATCTGACATCCTACGTATTAGATCCCTTGGGTTTCAAAGCTCGTTATGGGAAGCTTCTGCCTCTGTTGACTACTCAGGTTGACGAAGGGTTGATGAGTACTCTGGCTCAGTTCTACGATCCTCTGTATCATTGCTTTTCTTTTCCGGACTTCCAGCTGTTGCCTACCTTGGAGGAGTATGCTCATCTTGTGGGTATTCCTATTCTGGATCAGGTGCCGTTCAGTGGCTTGAAGAGTATTCTGACTTCTCGAGAGATCGCAGACTTGTTGCACATAGATGAATCCCTTATTAAAGCTCATATGACTACCAAAGGTGGAATTCAGGGTCTTCCTTCCGATTTCCTCGTCGCTCAAGCTACCGTTTATAGGAAGGCCATGAGTGAGGATGCCTTTGAGGCTTTATTTGTGCTACTCATCTATGGTTTGGTATTATTCCCCAACATCGATAAATTTGTGGATGTGAACGCCATTAGGATCCTTTCTGTTCTTAATCCCGTTCCGACTCTGTTAGGTGATGCCTATTTCTCTTTGCATCTGAGGAATGCATAGGGTGGAGGAGTTATTGTGTGCTGTTTGCCTCTGTTGTATAAGTGGTTTATTTCTCACTTACCGCAGACGGTTGCTTTCAAGGAGAACAAGGGATGTCTACGGTGGTCTACGAGACTTATGTCTCTCACTAATGATGATATCTCTTGGTATGATCGAGTGTATGATACTGTTCAGATTATTGATTATTGTGGTGAATTCCCTAATGTGCCTCTTCTTGGTACATGTGGTGGGATCAGCTACAATCCTATCTTAGCACGTCGTCAGCTTGGGTTCCCCCTAAAGGATAAACCTCATAATATTCTGTTAGAAGGTGTGTTCTTTCAGGAGGGTAAAGATCCCCAAGGCCTGAAAGCAAGGATGGTCCGCGCTTGGCGCAAGATTCACAAGAAGGGTAGGAATGATTTGGGTCCGAAGAACTGCATTGCTTTGGAGCCATATACCTCTTGGGTCAGACAGAGAGCTTCTGAGTATCTCATGCCATATGACTATCCGAGACCTACACTGTTGGTTGTGGCTGGGCCTTCAAACCTCCCTAACCAAGATGTAGAGGAGTTGAGAGACGAAGACCTTTCACGTGCCTGGATCCGTGAAAGAGAAGAGTTGCTTCAGCAAATCAAGGAGAAGGACACTCTGATTGAGTTCCTCGAGCATCAGGTGATAGATGATCCGAATGATACCTGGACTTCTCTGCTTCCTCAGTCTTCCAAATTCTGGAAGAGGAAGTATGATCGACTTGCTAAGGAGAAAGCGGATATGGAAGCAGCCTATAAGAGAGAGATCAAGAAGCTTTGTGTATCTCGAGGTTTTGATCCTGTAAAGGTACGTAGGCAATGGTTATCCATCCAAACACAAAAATAATAACTTGTATATTCTTTTCTCATCTCTTCCATCCATGTTTGCACAATAAATATTTCATAAACAAATAACATTTCGTACAACAAGTGTGAAAAGGGCTCCCTCACACCTTTTGGGTGCCTAACACCTTCCCATTGCGTAATTAACCCCTTACCCAGATCTCTGACCTTTTCATTAGTTTTCTATGTGTAAAACTTCTTAGGCGTTTGTTCGCTTTTTAGCCATTCCTTTGGATAAATAAAAGTGCGGTGGCGACTCTATCTTTGTATACTTTGCTTTTGGTTTAATCAATAAATCATAAAGTGACGAATACACCGCTATAGGCGCACATGTGGCAGTCATGTGCGATATAAATCTCGAAATGTAATTCAAGCGGCCAAGAAAACCTCAGACTTACTTCTCAGTTTTGGGCGCAGGCATCTCTTGTATTGCTTTGACCTTGGCAGGATCAACCTCAATCCCTCTCTCGCTGACAATAAAGCCCACTAACTTGCCGGAACGGACTCCAAATATACACTTGTTTAGGTTCAAGCGGAGCTTGTACTTCCTCAAACGCTGGAAAAGCTTCAACAAGTGCTCTACATGTTCAACTTCCGTTTTCGACTTTGCAATCATATCGTCGACATACACCTCGATCTCCTTGTGCATCATGTCATGAAACAAGGTAGTCATAGCATGTTGATACGTGGCTCCGGTGTTCTAAAAACCGAAGGGCATCACTCGATAACAAAATGTTCCCTAAGGTATAATGAATGTTGTCTTCTCCATATCCTCGGGTGCCATTTTAATCTGATTATACCCGAAAAATCCGTCCATAAACAAAAAGACATTGAATTTAGTTGTATTGTCTACCAACATATCAATGTGTGGTAGGGGAAAATCATCTTTCGGACTAGCTTTATTCAAGTCACGGTAATCTACACACATTCGGACTTTTCCATCTTTCTTAGGCACAGGCACAATATTGGCCACCCATTGAGGATATGTAGAAGTCACCAGAAACCCTGCATCAATTTGCTTTTGCACTTCTTCTTTAATCTTCACTGCCATATCAGGATGAGTTCTTCTGAGCTTTTGCTTCACAGGCACACACTCAGGCTTCAACGGCAAGAAATGTTGCACGATATCAGTATCTAGACCAGGCATGTCTTCATACGACCAGGCAAAGACGTCGACATATTCTCGTAGCAACTCAATCAACCCCTTCTTAATAGACTCTTCAAGGAGTGCCCCAATCTTCACTTCACGAATGCAATCTTCAGACCCCAAGTTGACTGTCTCCAGGTTCTCAAGATACGGCTGAATGATCTTCTCCTTATGCTCAAGCAGACGGGTAATCTCATCAGGAATCTCTTCAACATCATCTTCTTCTGCCTCAAGTATAGGGAACTCAAAGTTGGGAGATGGTGTTGGATCATTATGTTCAATGGGTTTGATTAACCTGCATAAGGATTTTGAGTATAAAAGAGATTTCAGAATTCAAACAAGGCAAATCATTATGTAGATGAAAAGATTGATTTTATTCTCTTTTTAGGGTTTTATGGCGATCACCAATTTCATGAAAAAAGCAAAAAGGAAAAATAATTTGACAAAACAAACATTTAACATGCGATTATTGAATGAATATCATTGTATTAATCAAATTATGCCAAAAATGTCTTCACTTCTCCTTTTGGCATGGGAGAAGGGTTTTTTAACAAATTGAACACATTACGTTGACTTATGGATAACTGTTGGAACATCAACAGCGACCCAATTATTGCAGATTCCTCCGGGTATGACAAAGTTGCCAAGGTTTTCCTCTTCATCTTCTTCAACGATGGCAGCAGCTTCCTGATCCTCAACGGTGTGGATGAAACCTCCACTCTGAAACAGCCCAAGATCATTGGAAACATCAGAAGAATACCTTATACTAGCCCGAGACTTGTTATCTTCCAATTTGATCATTTTCCCCAAACCAGTAGTTGCACCATGTTATATGGCCAACATCGCATCATTATAGGAGACAAATGAAGAAAGTCCTTTCCTATTAATCTCAGCAATAGATAAGGCTTGGAACGGAGTTCCAACCTCATCCTCAGCATCAATATAGGAGAAGGAAGATAAATGGCTAACCAAGAGAGTCTTCTCTCACCCTATCGCCACCAACTTCTTGTTCTTAACGAACTTCAACTTTTGGTGCAGGGTGGATGTCATGGCGCCTGCCTCGTGAATCCATGGTCTACCGAGCAAACAATTGTATGACAGATTAATATCCATGACCTGGAAAGTGATCTGGAAGTCACTACGTCCAATCTTGATTGGGAGGTCTAATTTGCCAATCACAATTTTACGTGATCCATCAAAAGCTTTCATTACCACTCCATTATGCCTCATGGGAGCCCCCTGATATGAAAGTTTGGCAAGAGTGGATTTTAGCAATACATGGAGTGATGACCCTGTGTCCACCAACACATTGGACAGGGCATCATCTTTACAGTTCATGGATATATGTAAAGCCAAATAGTGGTCTTTTCCCTCCTCGGGAAGATCAGCATCACAGAAGCTCAAATTGTTGCAGGCAATTATATTTGCAACAATGCTATCAAACTGCTCAATTGTGACATTGTGATCCACGTATGCCACGTCCAACACCCTTTGTAACGCTTTGCGGTGTGGCTCTGAATTCATTAACAAAAATAAAACAGATATCTTTGATGGAGTTTGTAGCAACTGATCCACAACATTATACTCACTCCTTTTGATGAGCCTTAGCATCTCATCACCATCCTCTCTCAAAATGCCAGACTAGCCAACTAGGATAGGAGTATTATTGGATTTAACAACAACAGGGTCAACACCCTTCACAATAGGAACAAACTGATTTGAAGAAGAAGTCCCCACGGGACTGGCAGGACTGACAGCATCTTTCCTCACAACGTCTTCGTGGGATTTCGGCTTAGCCGAGAAAACAAGACCACTATGTGTCACTCCACTAACGTCAGAAATGCTCACAACAGAGGTTGAGGGAAACGAAACCTCCTTCCCATCCTCCAGTATAATAGCGTTATAACGGTAGGGAACCTCTTTGTCTGATACATACGGGACAGGTCCCGCTGGCTTGATCACAAGAGCTGGCGATACTTTCTTCTTGCTGCCATCATACTTGATAACAACGGGATCAGGAATTTTAAACATAGGAGTGATAACATTGACTTCATCCTTATTACGATTCTGAAGTATCTCAATCATCCCTTGATCTAGCATCTCTTGGATGTCCCTTCTCACTTGACGGCATCCCCTTTCTTTGATATTGCACACCTGGCACCTATCATGATCATGCTCATAATGGTTATGTTTGCACAACAGCTTATGCATCTCTACCAAGTATTGCCTTATGTCATTCATATAAAGGACCTTGTATTTGCCAGGGCACCCCTGAACCTCATTAACAGTTGTCTTCCCATGCTCGGGAAATTGGTTCTTCTTCACATTTGGGCCTACGTCTTCAAAGAACAGTATCCCACTCCTTACAAGGTCTTGCACCTTGGTCTTCAAAGGAAAACAATTCTCCATGTCATGTACGGGCGCACCAGAATGATATACACAGTGAAGTTCGGGCTTGTACCACCATTGGGGACTAGCTGGCACAGCGGGAGGATCACAAGGAGTTATCACCTTCCTATCAATTAAGGAAGGATAAAGTTCAACATACGTCATTGGAATCGGGTCAAAAGTCACCCTCTTCCTCTCATAGTTGTTGGTGTTGGGGTTGTTGTTGCGAGCTGGTAAGCCTGCTGTTGTTGATGATGTTGTTGTTGTGGTTGTTGTCAAACTTCTCTGAAAGCAGGTGCTATATGAGCCACCTGGTGTTGGTTGACAGTTGGTCGGACTTCTCTCCTCTTCAAAGAGGGTCTTCTCTTGACATGGGAAGAAACAACATGAGTTTCCCCTTCCTTCTTCCTGGCAAATCCTCCATACTTCTTTGCCGAGGAACCATCATCACGAGACAAGCGTCCTTCACGGACCCCCTCTTCTAGCCTCATCCCCATATTCACCATTTCGGTGAAATCCGAGGGAGCACTAGCGATCATGCGCTCGTAGTAGAAAGAGCTCAAAGTCTTCAAGAAGATCTTTGTCATCTCCTTCTCCTCTAAGGGTGACACTATCTGAGCTGCCAATTCTCGCCATCTCTGGGCGTATTCCTTGAAGGTCTCCTTGTCTTTATGGGACATTGCCCTCAACTGGTCCCCGTCTGGAGCCATATCCACATTATATTTATACTGCTTTACAAACGCCTCTCCAAGATCATTGAAAGTGTGAATGCTTTCACTCTCCAGCCCCATATACCATCGGAGCGCAGCACCTGTCAGGTTGTTCTGAAAGTAGTGAATCAACATTTGATCGTTGTCTGTTTGGGTCGAGATCTTGCGAGCATACACCACAAGATGGATGAGCGGACATATATTTCCCTTGTACTTCTCAAAGTCAGGAACTTTGAATTTAACTAGGATTTTAACGTTGGGCACCAAGCACAACTCAATAGTACTCTTCCCAAAGAGGTCTTTACCTCTCAAAGTCTTCAGTTCCTTGCGCAGCTCAAGGAATTGATCTTTCATCTCATCCATTTTCTCATATACGTCTGGGCCCTCAGATGGCTCGGAATGATGAATGGTGTCTTCTACTCGCGGGAGAGTGTGCACGATGAGAGGTGGCCCAGACAGAACCGGGCTAGATGCCGGTAGAGAAGCAAAGCTGGGTTGTGAAGTGGGTTGTGGCAGCAGGCACTGTTGAAGTAGCCACTTCAAAAATGATCGTCCTTGCGGGAGGAGTTGCAGGAGTTGGTGAAGCTTGAATTTTCGCAGCAAGGACTGACTCCATCATGGCAGTCAGCCTGGCAATCTCTTCCTTCATATCCATGTTCTCTTGTTCAAGGTGTTCCATTATCTTCTGATGATTTGCTCGGGTGTTATACCGGTGCGTCAGCTTGTCTTCAAAATAAATGAAGAGCAAAGAGTTAGACCACTGTATTAGGAGCTCGGAACAAAACCTGCTTATGCATATGATGCATACAATGCTTGTGCATATGATTTGTTTTTTATCAGCGGAACTTTATAGAGATCTATTTGCAAATGTTTTGAAAATATTGAACCTTTAAGGCATATATGGAATACTCATAGCAATAATATTTGGAAACTTTTTACACCAAGGAACTAGTAGAGTTTCGGTAACCAAATACAATACAAGGGAAAAGGAGAAATAACATCCTATGGAGCCCTAGAAGCAATCGTCCAAATCCTTCGATATCAGAAGATAGGTAGCATGAAGCCTCTTCACCTCTCTCTCATAAGCTGCTTCCATGTCGGCCTTCTCCTTGGCGAGCTGATCATACTTCCTCTCCCAAAACCTAGATGAATTAGGAAGGAGAGAAGTAACCACATCATCAGGCTCATCAATAACCTGATGCTCTAGGAATTCTATCATTGCATCCTTATCCTTGAGCTGCTGAAGAAGTTTCTCACGCTCACGAACCCATGCACGCGACCGATCTTCGTCTCTCAACTCCTCTACTCCTTGATTAGGAAGGGTTGAAGGCCCAACCATAACCATAGGGGTAGGTCCCGGACATTCGTACGGCATGCGGTACTCAAGAGCTCTCTTCCTCACCCAAGCGGTGTAAGGTTCCAAAGCAACACAATGCTTTGGACCAAGCTCATTCCTTCCTTTTCTATGAACCTTGCGCCAGGCGCGGACCATCCTATCCTTCAAGTTTTTGGGATCTTTACCCTCTTGAAAGAAGAAGCCTTCCAACAAAATGTTGTTAGATTTATCCTTTAAGGGGGAACCCAAGCTGGCGACGAGCCAAAGCAGGGTTATAGTTAATTCCACCGCATGTACCAAGAAGAGGTACATTGCAGAACTCACCACAAGAATCAATGATCTGAACGCCATCATAAACACGATTATACCAAGAGATATCATCATTAGTGAGAGACATAAGTCTCGTGGACCATCGTAGACATCCCTTGTTCTCCTTGAAGGCAAGCGTCTGAGGCAAGTGTGAAATAAACCACTTGTACAACAGAGGCAGACAACACACAATGGAACCACCACCCTTTGCATTCCTCATATGCGAAAAGAAATAAGTGTCACCCAACAGAGTCAGAACGGGATTAAGAGAAGAGAAAATCCTAATAATGTTCACATCCATGAAGTTGTCGGTGTTGGCAAATAACACTAGCCCATAAATGAGGAGTACAAATATGGCTTCAAAAGCTTCCTTACTCATGGCCCTGCCAAACAAAGTAGCTTTGGCAATCAGAAAATCATATGGGAGACCTTGAATTCCACCTTTGGTAGTCATATTAGCAACAATGTCAGATACATCCATATGAAGCATATCAGCAATCTCTTGAGAAGACGAAATCTTCTCTAAACCACTGAACGACAACTGATCAAGAATAGGTATACCCACATGATAAGCATACTCCTCCAATGTAGGCAAAAGCTGGAAATCCAAAAAAGTGAAGCACCGATACAGAGGGACGTAGAACTGCACCAACACACTCATCAGACCCTTATCCACCTTGGTAGAAAGAATAGATAGAAGCTTCCCATGGCGAGCTTTGAATTCCAAGGGCTCTAATACATAAGATACCAAACTCCTTAACTCTTTCAAGTCGGGTTGTCTGAAACTGTACTTCTTCGTATTCCTTCTTTGCTTATCCATGTCTAAAAATTTACAAATAGACCTCTTAAGTTCCTTGAAAAACCTTTATTGTTGATGACATGAATGCGAATGAATGCATGGATGCAACAATCACACTCAAGGATCAAGCAAGTCACATCACAAAAAGGTCACGGGATGGCTTAAGTCATCGTCAATATCAATCATCCATTTTGGTGGGTTATGGTTTACACCTTATCAACACCCAAGTTCCATTGATATTGAGGATATACTAGAACGGATCGACTGCGAATCAAGGGTTTGTTGTAAGTCACGAGCATGGAGTCTCGGTTAAGAACCACCCAACAGGAGTGTACTATGGTTAAACCTGACAATCATGTTCTAAAAAGGTTCCCATAGTCATCATCTCATCTTTCGGATATTATCGGATAAAACGACTACTCGTCCTACAAAAATATTCTCAAGAGGGACTCATATGAGTGTAGTATCGCGTAACAATCGCCTCAAGTCTTACACTTGAACGACCTTCGCACTACATCCTAAAATAGGCCAAGATGGGCTAGGTATCTAAGGTCCTTGGCTTCTAAGGTTTATATTGGAAAGAGTAATGCCTACCCACGACTACTCATGTGACATTATTGATCCCAATAAGACCTCCACCAAGTGAATGGGCTTGCAAGTTAACTTGTTAAGGAATAACTCCACACAAGTCAACAAGACTATGTCATTCTCCTATCATAAGTGCACTCAATTTCGGGTATAGAACTCATCTCACAAGAAACCACCAAGCATATAAGCAATTAATATATTAATCAATTCATACATTACAAACAATACATTCATCCCAAATTTCCATAAAAATATGTCACGAATAAATATAAACATACAACACACATAAGCAAAAAGTAGGCTAAACCCACTAGGGAATGGAAAGTCCCCAGCAGAGTGGCCACTTTTCTGTAGCGGGGTTTCCGCTACCTTTAGGTTTATTGACTAAACCAAAAGTCAACATACAATTCGAGTCGCCACCGCACTTTTATTTGTCCAAAGGAAAGGCTAAAAAGCGAACAAAAGCCAAGTAAGAAGTTTTTCAAATCAAAAACTAATAAAAATGTCAGAGATCTAGGTAAGGGGGTTGGTTATGAAATGGGAAGGTTTTACGCACCCAAAATATCCTTAGTACTCTAAGGGAACCCTTTTTGCAAATATGTGTTGTAGGTTGGTATTTGTGAAAAGATTGGGGGGATGAGAAGAGAATAGATTATATTTACAAATTTTGTTGTTTGAATGGATGAACCCATTGCCTATGTACCATCACAAAGGAGGATCAAAACCTCGTAGTTCGGGGAAAAAATCTCAAAGATTGGTGAATTGATTTGATCAAAATCCTTAAGATCTTTTGTTATCAAAGGGAGAAAACTCAACCTAAACCAACAATCCACCATGTGAGGAAGGCTTCAAGATGCTAGGGAGGGGTTAACCCTATAATAAGCATGGAAGACTTATAATCCAACCACTAAGGATGAGGTGAGATTTACATCAACCACTATGATAACTCAAACCTATGACTAATGTTTTTGAAAAGTTTTAATAAGTGGCCATTGGAACCACAAAAATAACTTTAAATGAGTTATATTTACAAGTTAGATTTATTTACAAAATAAAGTCAAAGTGGGATTAAGATTTATTCACAATAAGGGTTTATGAAAATAGTTTTGAAAAGTCAAAGGCTTAAGGCTTAGGTTTCTAATTTAAAACAAAGTCAAAGTTTGAAGAAAAAAGGTTTTTGGCTTGGTTAGAGTGGAGAGAAGAAGAGAAGGGCTAGTCCTAAAGCATACAAAGATAAGAGGGGAAAGATAAACCCTTGGAGTTCCTTTTCTTGAAATCATAGAGATGATTCAAGATGCTCCTTTCCTTTGGACTTAGCAAACAAACAAGCAATCACAAAATTTGAATTCAAGCTCCTAGGATCTCCATTTTGGCTTGTCTCTTAACTTGGCTATTCATGACAATGGTCCTCTTTTCACAATCTCAAGATGGGATCCCTATCACACAAAATCAAACATCGAAAGGTTCACAACACAATAAGGGGAATGGACAAAGAATAAGTTTGGAAGAGAAGTCCTTTTTCGACCAACTTTGAGTCTTATCATTTTAACGGCATGAGGCTCATTTGCTCTTCAACAAATTTAGCATTCTAAAGGCATAAGGTCTAGTTTCTCTTGAACTCCTTTAAGCATAGGTAGTCCTAATTCTAAGTCATTTCTCCTTTTTGCATTTGGTTCACACAAAACAAACAAAAAGCAAACACAAGATGGCAATATATTTATATACAATAATGGGCTCAAATGAGCAAAAGAAAAATGACATAAACATAAAATATGTGCTCAAGTGAGCAAAGGGAAAATCAATATGAATAATGAGCAAGAAATAAATGACATTAAAAGTAAATGACAAGAAAATTAAATGCTCAAATTAAAGTTAGTAATTAGTGGAGGTTATGTTAGCTTTTCATAAAACAATGTAGCGTTATGTTAAGCAATCGTAAGTGGACTAATGTAGTAGTCACACCTATCTAAGGTCGGTCAATAAAAATATAGGCAAATAACACAAGTTAGAGATCATGACTAGTAAGCCAAGCTCCATGAACTTGCCATGCCAAAACAAAAGGGGAAGGACCTTGTATGGACTTTAGGTTATTTGCTTGACCAAGAAGCAACCTATCTTGGACACAAAACAACCCACTTGATCATTGATCAAGTTGAGTTTGGTTTGGATCAAAGAAGGTTAAACCTCTCATTTGTCAAGACCAACCATAAGACATTAACTCATTGGCCAATGATGGAAAGAATGGGATGAAGATGAAAGGGAATGGAAAAGAAGACAAGTATCAAATCCAATTTATCAAATGTGAACCAAATCATCATCAATCAACACCAAATAGAAAAGAAATGAAGATAACAAGTCAAAGAGTCAAAGAGTCAATGAGATTTTTTTGGTATTTTTTGAATTAAAATAAAATGCAAATAAAAATAAACAAATAAGGTCAAACCTCTAATCTAATTCAAAACAAATTGAACAAATCCAATTAAATTCTCATAGGTCCAACATTATCAAACAAGCTTTGACTAATTTTCTCATCAATTTTTGAATCCAGAAAGCAATTTAAAACAATTAAAAACAATTAAAAATAGCACAAAATGGATTAAAATCTCAAATAAATCTCAAATCAAATAAGAAATTGATGAGACTATTTTTCATTGATTTATCGTGATCCATAAATGCTAGGAAAATATTTTTTGGATTTTTCAAAAGTCAGAAAGTATTTTAAAATGAATTAAAACTATTAAAAACCAAATAATTCACAAAAAATATTAAATGAAGTCACAAAAAAAATTAAAAATCAAAATACGAAACTAGATTTTTCAAGAAAATTTTTGGAATTGGTCTCATATTTTTATGACTTCAAATAAATTTTTTGGGAATTTTTGAAAATCAAATGAATTAATTGAAAATAAAAGAAAATAGAAATAATGGAAAAAATCACAGCCGCGTGATACAATTCATTAATTGACGTGGCATGGATGGATTGTCCAGATCTGAGGGCGCAGTGTGTGCTTGAGTCAAACGCGCAACATTATGAATTAAAATAAGTACACACAATGGAGGATCAGGATTAAAACGTGGCAAGGTGATCCAAGGGCCAGGAGACAAGACATGTTGTAGTGGTGGTGGAAACCACCGTCTTCTCCGGTGAGCCAACAGAATCCGGCCACCAGTTGCAGAGAAAAAAAGTTTAATAAAAATGGAAAGTAAGGACATGGAAATGAAGCTCGTGTGATTGAGATCACCACTGTATACATGGATCTTCCTCACTCTTCCTTTATTGAGATAAATGTGAAGTGGAAGATCATGGTGTTCAAACTGAAAGTGCACGAAATGGAAAATTGAAACCACCATTGGCTTGCCTCAAGTGTGAGGACTTCAGAAAACCACACAAACACAAGAATGCTACATTGAAATGAGAGTTCTAGATCCAAAAAGTTTGAAGGTATACCTCTGAAGTGAAGCTCTCCAGGCCACGAAACCTTCAAGATCTTGGTTCCTCTTTGCTCTAGGGATGCAGTGGAAGTGAAAGGCTAAGGAATTAAGCTTTGAAGATCAGCTAATGATGCTGAGTTTCAAGCTCGAAAGTGAGAAAAATTTTGATCAAATTCCTTTGGTATGGCTAAGGTTTCAATGATGCAGTAATTCAGATCTCCAAAAGGTTGATGAATGAATGAGAGGGAACCTCTATTTATAGCTGAAAGTCTCAAATGATCACACTTCTCATGTGTGCATGGCAAATTGAAATTGGATGCATGGGCCTGTACAGGCGCGCGTGAGGCCTAATGATAAGTGAAACATCTTCCTAAGTTCATATGGAATGGATTTGGACATGTACATGAAGTGGAATCAACTTGCATACCAAGTTATAACATGAAATACCAAAATGCACATGAATGGAAAGGTCTTTGAAAATCCCAAATGGTAAGTCCAAAAGAGTAATGTGAGTAATGGTTGGAAAGCCCTTGAAATAAGGAACAAAAGTCATGTTAGGCAAAAATTCATTTTGCATTTGGAAATTAATAAAAACTGGCTTTGAAAATCCAAGTACAAAACATATTCAAAGTTCTTTGAAAAATTTCCCCAAAAGCAAGCTTAATCAAACCCCTCTATTTTCATGATGCAAGCTTCAACTAGAAAAACATCCAACATAAACGTTGTAGAGATTTTCAAGATGATAAATTTAGACTCAAATTTTGCTACATTTGGATTTTCTATGATAAAGTTATGGGCATTTGAAGTTGGGTACATTTTCAAATTCAATGAATTAGGTCCAATATGACCTATAATGTTTTGTATTATCACATGTATTTATTTTAGGATTATGAAATTTTGTCCAACATAAAATTTTAATTAAACATCTCAATATTTCTAATTCATTTGGTCTCACCTCAAAATCATAAAAACTAAGGAAGTTAGGCCCTTGGTAAGTTGACCCAAAATTAGGGTTTCAGTCAGAATGACCTATAATGTTTTGAAATGAATGATAACCTTTCAAGTTTCAAATGGAATTTTTATGAACATGAAAGTTGTTTATATGGTTCTTAAGAACATTGTTTATCTTTGGGTAATCTTCATTTGGTAAACACATCAAAAGTTATACCTCAATGGTGCTTAGCTTAGTCAGATGACTTAACTGGTCAACTTCTCAAGGCCAAACTTCCAATCTTGATGAATAAATGATTGAGGATTCTCAAATAGGATCATATATGAATAAAATGATGAATGAAAGGACTTACATTGATTAAATTTGATCAGAGGTTGAGATTGCTTCAAGGGCAAGGCACACTCAAAGTATAATGAAATTAGGGTTTCCTTGGGAAACAATCCTCAAGCCCTTCGGGTTATCTTGATCAAATTGGAAAATTGAAATACTTAGGAGACATATATGATGATTAGGTACTTTCTGGACCATGGTCATGCTTTTCCTCACCTTCATCTGGCCATTTCATTGGGCTAAGGAGCCTCCTAGGAGCATTGGAGCACATGATCACTTGAGCTTCAAAACAAAAAGAGTTAGTGACATATTTTTGTGCTTTTGGTTAGTAATCAAATAAGAAAAGCAATAATATACAATACAAGCATGCTTGTTGATCTCAAAACACTCAAACAAGTCCCAACCCTAGGGTTAAGGTGCCAAACATACTATGATCCTTGAGGCAGTGCATTGAGCAATGATATGATGTCATGAGGGATCTTAGGGTCAAAATTAGGGTCTTACATTGGTATTATGATATCAAGTGTTTCCTTCAAAGTCATATTTACCCGTATGGGGTATCTTTGAAAGATAATAAGACTTTGAGAAGATCAGTCGGCAATTTCTACCTGAATGGTGATGTATTGCACAAGAGAAATTTCGATATGGTTCTACTCAGATGCATGGATAGACACGAAGCAGACATATTAATGATTGATGTCCATGTAGGTTTCTTTGGTACTCACTCTAATGGACATGTTATGGCTAAGAAGATGTTGAGGGCGGGTTACTATTGGCTGACAATGGAATCTGATTGTTGCAAGTTTGTGAAGAAGTTCCACAAGTGTCAAATTTATGCAGATAAAATATATGTTCCTCCGACATTGTTGAATGTCATTTCCTCTCCATGGCCCTTCTCCATGTGGGGATTTGATATGATTGTCATGATTGAGCCCAAAGCTTTGAACGAACATCGTTTCATTATGGTGGCTATTGACTACTTCACAAAGTGGGTGGAAGCGGCATCGTATGCGAATGTAACCAAGCAAGTCATTGTGCGGTTTATCAAGAATCAAATTATATGCCAATATGGTATGCCAAGTAAGATCATTACTGATAATAGATCGAACTTGAACAATAATACGGTGGAAGCTCTTTGCAAAGACTTCAAAATTGCACGCCATAATTCTTCTCCCTACAGACCCAAGATGAATGGGGTTGTTGAAGCTGCAAACAAGAACATCAAGAAGATCATTCAGAAGATGGTTGTGACGTACAAGGATTGGCATGATATGCTCCCATTTGCTTTGCATGGGTATCGTACATCCATCCGCACTTCAACAGGGGTAACCCCTTTTCTCACTTGTTTATGGCATGGAAGTTGTGCTCCCAGTAGAAGTGGAGATCCCATCATTGCGTGTGCTAATGGAAGCTAAGTTGACTGAGGCTGAATGGTGTCAGACCAGGTATGATCAGTTGAATTTGATTGAAGAAAAGAGGTTAATTGCCATGTGTCATGGACAGTTATATCAGCAGAGGATGAAGAAAGCTTTTAATAAGAAGGTTAGACCTCGTGCGTTCAGAGATGGTGACCTTGTGCTCAAGAAGATCTTATCTTTCAAACCATATTCTAGGGGCAAATGGATTCCTGATTATGAAGGCCCATATTAAGAGAGCCTTTTTAGTAGGCGCTTTGATTCTTATAACTATGGATGGTGAAGAGTTCACTTGTCTTGTGAACGTAGATGCAGTCAAGAAATACTTCGCCTAAAAAAGAAAAGAACAGCTCGCTATGTCGAAAACCCGAAAGGGCGGCTTATGCAAAAATGAGCATCTTGGTGGATTGAAAACCCGAAAGGGCGATCCAGGCAAAAGTTAGAGACATAAAACAGAAAAATCATCCTAATAAATTGAGTACCCCATCTTGGGGCAATTTATGCAAAAATTAGGGATTATGGCAAGTAACTGCATCTTGCTGATCTTCAGTTTTAAAGACATTCTTGAGCAAGTTAGTCAATTCTGATTCATCATTCCCAACCGACGCCAAAAGCACGGTGGACATCAAAGTTTGTAGAAGGATTAGTGATCATTATATTCAATGTAGCCCTTTTCCATGTAAATTACCATTTTTCAAATTTTTGTAAAGATCTATGGAGTCTTGTCATTTACGGACTACCATTCCATTAAATAAAGTTGAGCTTTTATCCAATTGTTTCTACTCTTGTTTATTTCAGCTAATTAGAATTAAATTTTATTATAATCATTTTTGAAATTAAAATTTTAAATTAAAAAATCATGTTTTCTTAAATAATAAATGCAATTACTTTAAAAAGCAATCAATTTCATTAAGGAATATCAACAACGGTCTGAAAGCGGTAAGCCTTAAAATGTGGAGCATTATTGGTTCTTCCCAAGCAGTTGGCACGATCCCTATTTTCATCCCCCAACAACGTTCCAGCAGCTTTTCAACATCTCCAGCCGAATTTTGTTGGTTCCCCAGTCGAGTTTGTATTTGCCTCCTGTGAGTTGTAGGTGTGTTATTTCAGTAGTTTGCACAGTTTGACCGATTTTGCTTCCTTGCAAGTCGCCGTCATAATTATCCCTAACCTCTGTTAGCCCTGATTCTGAGCAGTGTTGTAATTGTCCCCTGCAGGGTTGCCTCCCATTTAATATGGTGTTGACCTAAAATTCCCCGCAGAGTTGATGTAGCCCTTTTAAGTGGATTCTCTCCAACAGATGTTTCCCTTTTAAGTGGATTGGCTGAGAATTGTATCGATGATTCAAACCAGCGACAATTGTATCCTTTGGGATTGTTTTATCAGCATAATCATCATATATACATATACATATACATTCATAAATTTCATTATTTGCATACACTTTGAGATTCATTATTTCTCTGATCCTCTGCTATGGTAATATCCTTTTCCCCATACAAATTTGGTGTGTCTGTCCTCTTTCAATTGTAGAGTATCAACTGTAACACCCCGATGAAATAAGGATAATTATTTAATTTAAATTAATAGTATATTTATTAATTTAATTAAATAATTGGATTATTATTATTGGATTATTATTATTATTATTGGAATAAAAGTTGGAATTAGAAAAGGTCCCATTTGGTAAAAGAGAGTTTTCACGTGAAAACAGAGAAACGACTCTAAAGTGGAAAAGGGCAAAGAGCAAGAGAACGAGGGTTGAAGAAAGGAAAAAGCTGGAAGCAAAAGGTTGCCGGATTTACTCAGGTAAGGGGGGTTTATCGTCGTTTGATGGGTATTATGGGTTGACATGTAATGGGTAGTGATAAACCATTGATTTGACCCTGATTAGAATGATGAATGTTGAAATTTATGAACTTATGGATGAATGTGATATGAGTTATAATCGAAGAAGATTCGTAAGAATTAGAAGGAATAATGTTAGAATTTGTGAAATTGAATAGGGTATGATTCGTGTTAGATGATATGAACGAACACTGTGTAAAATTGGACTATGGGAGGTTGGATCTGAGGGATCTCGTAGCAGAGAAAAACCCATAGCAGATCTGAAACTTGGTTTCTGGTCATACACGTATGGCACTAGGCAATACGCGTATGAGATGGCGTGGAGGGGCGGAGATTGGCGCTGATACGCGCCATACGAATGTTATTACGCGTATTCTGTGGTGGTACGCGTATGGGGTGAGGCCATACGCGTATGGATGAGGAAGATGATGTTTTGAACGTGGTTTGGTCTCTGTTGGTACGCGTATGGAGAAGTGGTACGCGTAGCATACGCGTATGAGACAGGTGATACGCGTATGGGCTTGGCTTGGAAATGGGCCATACGCGTATGGGACTAGGCAATACGCGTATGGACAGCATTGTGATTTTTCTGAGCTGTTGTTGTGCAGTTTTTGGTTGTTCAGCTGAGTAATGTAATGTAGCTGATGTATGATAGAGTAGGGATCATTTCCCGTTGTTTTGAACAGTATAGGTATTAGTAGAGTGTGCTAATACTGTGATTGATTATGTGGCATGACATGATATGATTATGTGATAAAAATGTTGATGATGTATGATGGTATGCATAATGTTGTGAACGTATCTATTATGTATGCAATTGTGAATGGACTGTTTATGGCTTAGAGTGTGAGCATATGTCCATTGTGGATATGTTGATGTTTGCATGCTAGTTGATTTAGCGTGCATATTATGGCCTTTATGGTGGTAGCTAATTCCCATGGTGAGGAATTAGTGAGTGAATTATTATGGATTGTTGTTGATGTTTGCATGCTAGGTGATTAGCGTGCATATCATAGCCCTTGGGGTGGTAGCTAATTCCCATGGTGAGGAATTAGTGAGTGAGTCACTGTGTCTCAAATGAGTGGGACTAGTGAGCTTGGTAGCCGTATCTGGATTTGATCGGTGAGGTTGAACTATATGTTCACGAATAGTCGGTACCGCATGCATGGAGTCTCATTGCATAATGTAATCATGTATGGCGTATAATATGAATGGATGTATTCCAATATTATACGTGTTGTTTTGTGATTGTGTTGAGTATGATTTTGGAGTTGATATTGCCGTTACTGATTGTGTGATCTGATTAGGGTGATTGAATGTGTTAACTTACTTAGCATTACATGATATTTTATAATGCTTATTATATCGATTGAGGAACTCACCCTTACAACTATGTTTCAGGTAATGAGCAGTGATTGAGTAGAAGCTAGTCCTTGGAGTCTAGTGTAGTTCCTCAGTGGGTCATGCTCTGGTAGATGTAACATCGGGATGGGATGTTTTACTATGTTTTCATTTGGTTGTTGAACGACTTTACATGTAATGTGTTACATGGTTTGAATGTTGTTAGTTTTATCCGCTGCGTATTATGCAAATGTTTTATTTTGATTAAATAAATGAGCATGACAGGATATTTTAGAAAACGGTGTGAAGTGTCAAGTGTGACACCCTTAAATTGCATATCTACTCTGATTTATGTTTTCATGTTTTAATTTAATTTTGGGGTATTTTAGAAGGGTGTTACATTAGTGGTATCAGAGCATAGTCGGTCGAGTCGAGTCGTAATTATTTTGTTCCCCTGTACGGGATAGGTGTTGTGTAACCCTATCAGTACTTATTGTTTTAGCTTGTTGGACTTTCAGAATAGAGATGGCTGGAAGAGGTAGAGACGATGCTGCGATTGCTGAGGCTCTGGGTATGCTAGCTGGAGTACTTGGAGGGAATCCGAATGTTGTGGGCTTGGGAGCTGCTCGTCAACTGAGTGAGTTCCAGAAGAACAATCCTCCAATGTCCAAGGGAGCATACGATCCAGATGGTGCTCAGAAGTGGTTGAAGGAGATCGAGAGGATCTTCCGAGTGACTGAGTGTGCCGATAACCAGAAGGTCAGGTTCGGTACGCATATGCTGTCAGAGGAAGCAGATGATTGGTGGGTTGCTACCCGCACTGAGTTGGAAGTTGTTGGGGGTGCTGAGATCACTTGGGCGGTGTTCAGAGAGAGATTTCTGAGGAAGTACTTTCCCGAGGATGTCAGAGGAAAGAAAGAGATAGAGTTCTTAGAATTGAAGCAGGGCAACCGGTCTGTTACTGAGTATGCTGCTAAGTTCACAGAGCTGTCGAAGTATTACACTCCCTATAATGAGGCTACTGGGGAATTTTCAAAATGTGTGAAGTTTGAGAACGGGTTACGTCCCGAGATCAAGCAGGCTATTGGGTATCAGCGGATTAGAGTGTTTTCTGACTTGGTTGACTGTTGCAGGATTTTTGAACAAGATACCAAGGCCAGAGCAGAGAGCTATCAGCAAAGGGTTGATAGGAAAGGCAAGAATCAGAGTGATCGTGGGAAACCGTATGCAGCTGGCAAGGGTTTCCAGAGACAAAGTGGGATGAAGAGACCTAGTGGGGGAGACTCCAGTGCCCCTGCTAAGTGTTTCAGATGTGGTCAGGCTGGACATCGTATCCATGAGTGTACCAGTACTGAGAAGAAGTGTTTCAAGTGTGGAAAAGGTGGTCACTTGGCTGCAGAGTGCCGGTTGAAGACCGTGACTTGTTTCAACTGTGGAGAGGTGGGTCATATCAGTCCACAGTGTCCTAAGCCGAAGAGAGAGAACCAGTCGGGGGGCAAGGTCTTTGCTTTATCGGGTTCTGAGACTTCTGCAGATGATCGTTTGATCCGAGGTACGTGTTATATTAATGGCTTTCCTCTTGTAGCTATTATTGACACAGGTGCGACTCATTCCTTTATATCTTTGGATTGTGCTGTGAAACTTAAATTAGAGATATCTGAGATGCATGGTAGTATGGTGATTGATACTCTTGCGAATGGTTCAGTGACTACTACTTCAGTTTGTTTAAATTGTCCTTTGAGTATTTTTGGTAGAGACTTTGGGATGGACCTCGTGTGTCTTCCACTAGTGCAGATTGATGTTATCCTGGGTATGAACTGGTTGGTGTTTAACCGAGTGTATATCAACTGTTTTGATAAGACTGTGATCTTTCCTGAGATTGAGGAAGGAAAGAGTTTGTTTCTATCAGCAAGGCAGGTGAATGAGGCAGTAGCAGATGGGGCAGAGTTGTTTATGCTGTTAGCGACTTTGGAGGCTAAAGATAAACTGGTGATTTGCGATCTAGCCGTGGTGTGTGATTTTCCTGATGTGTTTCCTGAAGAAGTGAATGAATTACCACCAGAGCGTGAAGTTGAGTTCTCGATTGATTTGGTACCTGGTACTAGGCCGATATCGATGGCTCCGTACCGTATGTCTGCTGTTGAGTTAACTGAATTGAAAAGTCAGTTGGAAGATCTGTTGGATAAGAAATTTATTCGTCCGAGTGTGTCACCGTGGGGTGCACCAGTGTTGTTGGTTAAGAAGAAAGAAGGTACTATGAGGTTGTGTGTGGACTACAGACAACTGAATAAAGTGACGATCAAGAATCGGTATCCCTTGCCGAGGATTGATGATTTAATGGATCAGTTGGTTGGTGTGAGTGTGTTCAGCAAAATAGATTTGAGATCGGGTTATCATCAGATACGTGTGAAGACTGAGGATATTCAGAAGACTGCTTTCAGAACAAGGTATGGACATTATGAGTATTCTGTAATGCCTTTTGGTGTGACTAATGCGCCTGGGGTATTTATGGAGTATATGAATAGAATTTTCCATCCGTATCTAGACAAGTTTGTTGTGGTGTTTATTGACGATATTTTGGTGTATTCGAAATCGGAAGAAGAGCATGCTGAACATTTGAGAATGGTTTTAGGAGTTCTACGAGAAAAGAAGTTATTTGCTAAACTGTCCAAGTGTGAATTTTGGTTAGAAGAGGTTAGTTTTCTTGGTCATGCGATTTCAAGAGGTGGTGTTGCTGTTGATCCTTCTAAGATAGAAGCGGTATCTAAGTGGGAAGCTCCGAAGTCAGTTTCTGAGATAAGGAGTTTTCTTGGACTTGCAGGTTATTATAGGAAATTCATTGAGGGATTTTCTAAGTTGGCGTTACCGTTGACGATGTTGACTAGAAAGGGGCAAGCGTTTGTTTGGGACTCAAAATGTGAAGAAGGTTTCCAAGAGTTAAAGAGAAGGTTAACTACTGCTCCTATTCTGATATTACCGAGTCCGTCGGAACCATTTGAGGTTTACTGTGATGCTTCATTGTTGGGTTTAGGTGGTGTTTTGATGCAGAATAAGCAGGTTGTAGCCTATGCTTCGAGACAACTGAAGGTTCATGAGAGGAACTATCCGACATATGATTTAGAGTTGGCAGCTGTGGTATTTGTTCTGAAGTTATGGAGGCATTACTTGTACGGGTCAAGATTTGAGGTTTTCAGTGACCATAAAAGTTTAAAGTATTTGTTTGATCAGAAAGAACTGAATATGAGACAAAGGAGATGGTTAGAGTTTCTGAAGGATTACGACTTTGGTTTGAATTACCATCCGGGTAAAGCAAACGTAGTGGCTGATGCATTGAGTCGGAAATCATTGCATATGTCTATGTTAATGGTTAAGGAATTGGATTTAATTGAGCAGTTTAGAGACTTGAGTTTGGTGTGTGAGAGTACTCACAATAGTGTTAAATTGGGAATGTTGAAGTTAACGAGTGGTATTCTGGATGAGATTAGAGAGGGTCAGAAATCCGATATGCTTTTGGTTGATAAGTTGACTCTAGTGCATCAAGGTCAAGGTGGTGAATTCAGAGTTGATGAGAATGGTGTTTTGAAATTTGGTAATCGGGTGTGTATTCCGGATGTTACCGAACTTAAGAAGAGTAATATTGAGGAAGGACATCGTAGTGGCTTGAGTATTCATCCTGGAGCTACGAAGATGTATCATGATTTGAAAAAGTTATTTTGGTGGCCAGGAATGAAAAGAGAAATTGCGAGTTTTGTTTATTCTTGTTTGACTTGTCAGAAGTCAAAGATTGAGCATCAGAAGCCGTCTGGGCTAATGCAACCGTTGGCTATTCTAGAGTGGAAGTGGGATAGTATCAGTATGGATTTTGTTTCTGGTTTACCGAGGACAATTAAGAATTTTGAAGCTATTTGGGTGATTGTGGACAGATTGACAAAATCGGCTCATTTCATTCCGATCAGAATGGATTATCCGTTAGAGAGATTAGCTGAGTTGTATATTGAGAAGATTGTAAGTTTGCATGGTATTCCGTCGAGTATTGTTTCGGATAGAGATCCTAGATTTACATCGAAGTTCTGGGAAGGTTTGCAGAGGGCTTTGGGAACTAAGCTGAGATTGAGTTCTGCATATCATCCGCAGACTGATGGTCAGACTGAGAGGACGATTCAGTCACTGGAGGATCTTTTGAGGGCTTGTGTTTTGGAAAAGGGAGGTGCTTGGGATTGTTATTTACCTTTGATTGAGTTTACCTACAACAATAGTTTTCATTCGAGCATTGGTATGGCACCGTTTGAAGCTTTGTATGGTAGGAGATGTCGGACGCCTTTATGTTGGTATGAGTCCGGTGAGAGTGCTGTGGTTGGACCGGAGATTGTTCAACAAACTACGGAAAAGATTAAGATGATTCAGGAGAAGATGAGGATTGCTCAGAGTCGTCAGAAGAGTTATCACGACAAGAGGAGGAAGTCACTTGAGTTTCAAGAGGGAGATCATGTGTTTCTTCGTGTTACTCCGATAACTGGGGTTGGTCGAGCTTTGAAGTCGAAGAAGCTGACACCTCGATTTATTGGTCCTTATCAGATTTTGGAGAGGATAGGGGAGGTAGCCTATCGTATCGCTTTACCGCCGTCACTTGCGAACTTGCATGAGGTTTTTCATGTGTCTCAGTTGAGGAGGTACATTCCTGATCCGTCGCATGTGGTCCAAGTAGATGATGTACAGGTGAGAGATAACCTGACTGTTGAAACATCACCTATGAGGATCGAGGATCGAGAGTTGAAGCAGTTGCGGGGTAAAGAGATTGCTTTGGTAAAGGTAGCTTGGGGAGGACCAGTAGGTGGCAATGTAACTTGGGAACTTGAGAGTCAGATGAAGGAGTCTTATCCGGAGTTATTCGCTTGATGTATGTTTTCGAGGACGAAAACTCTTTTAGTGGGGGAGAGTTGTAACACCCCGATGAAATAAGGATAATTATTTAATTTAAATTAATAGTATATTTATTAATTTAATTAAATAATTGGATTATTATTATTATTATTATTATTATTATTGGAATAAAAGTTGGAATTAGAAAAGGTCCCATTTGGTAAAAGAGAGTTTCCACGTGAAAACAGAGAAACGACTCTAAAGTGGAAAAAGGCAAAGAGCAAGAGAACGAGGGTTGAAGAAAGGAAAAAGCTGGAAGCAAAAGGTTGCCGGATTTACTCAGGTAAGGGGGGTTTATCGTCGTTTGATGGGTATTATGGGTTGACATGTAATGGGTAGTGATAAACCATTGATTTGACCCTGATTAGAATGATGAATGTTGAAATTTATGAACTTATGGATGAATGTGATATGAGTTATAATCGAAGAAGATTCGTAAGAATTAGAAGGAATAATGTTAGAATTTGTGAAATTGAATAGGGTATGATTCGTGTTAGATGATATGAACGAACACTGTGTAAAATTGGACTGTGGGAGGTTGGATCTGAGGGATCTCGTAGCAGAGAAAAACCCATAGCAGATCTGAAACTTGGTTTCTGGTCATACGCGTATGGCACTAGGCAATACGCGTATGAGATGGCGTGGAGGGGAGGAGATTGGCGCTGATACGCGCCATACGCATGTTATTACGCGTATTCTGTGGTGGTACGCGTATGGGGTGAGGCCATACGCGTATGGATGAGGAAAATGATGTTTTGAACGTGGTTTGGTCTCTGTTGGTACGCGTATGGAGAAGTGGTACGCGTAGCATACGCGTATGAGACAGGTGATACGCGTATGGGCTTGGCTTGGAAATGGGCCATACGCGTATGGGACTAGGCAATACGCGTATGGACAGCATTGTGATTTTTCTGAGCAGTTGTTGTGCAGTTTTTGGTTGTTCAGCTGAGTAATGTAATGTAGCTGATGTATGATAGAGTAGGGATCATTTCCCGTTGTTTTGAACAGTATAGGTATTAGTAGAGTGTGCTAATACTGTGATTGATTATGTGGCATGACATGATATGATTATGTGAAAAAATGTTGATGATGTATGATGGTATGCATAATGTTGTGAACGTATCTATTATGTATGCAATTGTGAATGGACTGTTTATGGCTTAGAGTGTGAGCATATGTCCATTGTGGATATGTTGATGTTTGCATGCTAGTTGATTTAGCGTGCATATTATGGCCTTTATGGTGGTAGCTAATTCCCATGGTGAGGAATTAGTGAGTGAATTATTATGGATTGTTGTTGATGTTTGCATGCTAGGTGATTAGCGTGCATATCATAGCCCTTGGGGTGGTAGCTAATTCCCATGGTGAGGAATTAGTGAGTGAGTCACTGTGTCTCAAATGAGTGGGACTAGTGAGCTTGGTAGCCGTATCTGGATTTGATCGGTGAGGTTGAACTATATGTTCACGAATAGTCGGTACCGCATGCATGGAGTCTCATTGCATAATGTAATCATGTATGGCGTATAATATGAATGGATGTATTCCAATATTATACGTGTTGTTTTGTGATTGTGTTGAGTATGATTTTGGAGTTGATATTGCCGTTACTGATTGTGTGATCTGATTAGGGTGATTGAATGTGTTAACTTACTTAGCATTACATGATATTTTATAATGCTTATTATATCGATTGAGGAACTCACCCTTACAACTATGTTTCAGGTAATGAGCAGTGATTGAGTAGAAGCTAGTCCTTGGAGTCTAGTGTAGTTCCTCAGTGGGTCATGCTCTGGTAGATGTAACATCGGGATGGGATGTTTTACTATGTTTTCATTTGGTTGTTGAACGACTTTACATGTAATGTGTTACATGGTTTGAATGTTGTTAGTTTTATCCGCTGCGTATTATGCAAATGTTTTATTTTGATTAAATAAATGAGCATGACAGGATATTTTAGAAAACGGTGTGAAGTGTCAAGTGTGACACCCTTAAATTGCATATCTACTCTGATTTATGTTTTCATGTTTTAATTTAATTTTGGGGTATTTTAGAAGGGTGTTACATCAACCCATTAAGCAAAAAGAATTTAACCTTTCCCATTCCCCACTGAGTTATTTCCTCGTGGATGATTATTATTTCAGTTTCCTCTCCAGTTGATTATTTGGATGGAACCACTCCCCTTGAGTTATGTCCTTATTGGGTTGAGTCTTTGATTGACCGTTTCTTTCTAGATCTTACCTAGATAGATGCTTCTGGTCCCCTTGAGAGTCTATTACCCAGTAATAGATAATATTCTTCTCAATTTGCAAGTATTTTATTTCTGCCCAAGATTTGGCAAAGGTAACCCTTTTCTTCCCAGCGGATTAGTTTTCACGTTTCCTTGATATGTTCATCTTAACCGATGACGAATATTTTCTTCCCCTGCTTTGAGTCTATCCTTGATATGTTCACCCTAACCGGTGACGGATATTCTCTTTCTTTGGTATTCTACCTAGTAAAAAGGTAGTTGTAATCCCTATTTTTGTTCCCCAGAGAGTTAATCCTTGATATGTTCATCCTAATCGGTGACGGATTTCCGTCTCTTTGCGGCCTTCTTCCCGGTAACCGGTAGTTGTAAATCCTGCTTCCCCTTGCAGAGTCTATCCTTGATATATTCATCCTAACCGGTGACGGATATTCTCTTCTTGGTTTTCTATCCAGTAATTGATAGATATAATTCCTATTTTTCCCCTTTGAGTCTATCCTTGATGTGTTCATCCTAACCGGTGATAAATATTCTTTTTTTGGTATTCTATCCAGTATCTGATAGATGTAATCCCTACTTTTTAAGGCAGTTTATCCTTGATATGTTTACCCTAACCAATAACGGATATCCTTCCTAATGTCCCTAGGCAAGTCTATCCTTGATATGCTCATCCTAACTGATGACGGATATTCTTCCGTTTGAGTTTATCCTTGATATGTTCACTTTAATTAGTGACGGGTATTCTCTTTCTTTGGTCTTCTGGCCAGTAACCAGTAGTTGTAAATCCTATTTGACTTTTCCCTAGCAGGTTATTCTTACCCAGTAACTGGTAATGAATACACCTCCTGGTTGCCCTCAGCGAGTCATCCTTGATATGTTTACCCTAACCGGTAACGGATGTCCTCCCTATCAGATTTTTGTTATCCCCTTTACCCAGTAACCAGTAATGGATAATATACTTCTGTTACTCCTGCGCTGAAGATCGTTTCTTCCCCAGTTGAGTTTACGTGTGTATTTCCTCAGTGAAGTCCTCGTCCCCTGTTCGGTTCAGGTATTTCAGCTTTGTTCTTACTTACCTGTTTCCCCCGCAGATGTCCTTTTATCCCCAACTGAGTCTTTCCATTGATTTATTTTCATGGAATCCCTCGTGTCCCCCAGCAGTTTTTAAAGTCGTAGTCTGGCCTACGCATAACCTTTTTCCCCAGAGTCTCTATCTCCTCCAATGAGTTTTCCTTATGGAATGCATTGTGCTCCAGCGGACATTTAGTCTCTCCGGATTCTTTTCCTTTGTGGCAGCATTTTCCCCACAAAGATTATTTAAGCAATCATATCATATGCATCATGAGGTCTCTTCGGGACCAAAATTTGTTTCTTTATGTTGTTATTTAAGCCAATTCTACTAAGTCGATACGAAGATCTTAACCTTCATCTCCTCAGCTAGAACGTCCTTAAATAGGGGCAACTGTAAGACCCCAATTTTGACCCTAAGATCCCTCATGCTATTTTCATCATATTCATTAGCATTGGGATCATACCTTAGCATTCTCCTTACCCCTCATTCATTGGGTTTGCATTGGGAGAGATCACCAAGCACCATTTGATTGTATCATACTTTATCTTTCTTTATTTTGACTAACCAAAATACCAAAAATATGTCATTGTATAATCTAACTCTTTTGTAGGTATTGTACATGCTCACCTTTGATCTATCAAGCTCATATCTAGGGTTTAAGACCCTCATTGCAAGGAGCTCAATCAATAATTGGTCTATTATGGCTCTAAGTATCATATATGAATCCCCATGTTCTTCACAAGTTATTTTGATCAAGAAATCATCAAGAGTTTGGAGTTGGTTTGCCTTGGAAACCCTAATTCATCTGGGTATCTTATGTAACTTCTTTAACAAGCTTCTTCAACAATTGATCAAATATTTCAAGTGATACTTCACATTTTATTATCTTATGCATATATGATCCTCCATGAGTCCCAAAAGTCAAAAGAATAGCAAGCTAGCAAGTTGGTTCATGGTGGTTGACCAGAGGAAGTCAACTGATCAAAACTCGGGATGCCTAGGCCTTATCTCCTACAACTTGTGTTATATGAAAATGATTCCAAGATAAAAGTTACTCGAAATAACATTCCAAACAACTTTAATGTTTAAGTTAAGAGCTAGTTTTGCTTGGAAAGTCATTTTTTATGGTGCGAGAATATAGGTCATTTTGTCTAAACCCTAATTTGAAAGTCAACTTCTCAAGACCATAACTTGCTCAATTTTTATGAGATGAAATCCATTCAAGTTTTATGATCCAATTCAAGATGTCTACTTCAACTTCGATGTTTGGAGGAAGTTCAAATTCAACTTTTAAATGCATGTGATATGAGGAGACATTATAGGTCCTTTTGGACCAATGCCGTTGAACAAGTGATTTTCCTCAACTTCTAAAATACATAACTCATTCATGCTAAATCCAAATGAGGTCAAATTTGTGACCAATTTGAAGTACTTTGAGATAGATACAACTTTGATGAATGAGCGTTTCTCATTTGAAGCTCATAGAAAAAGTTAGCCAAGGTGGAAGAAGTGAACATATGGCTTGGTACTTAGAAATGTTTTTGATATGTTTGATTTTACAAACTTCTACCTAAAAATTCATCATGATCCAAGCTTCAAATTGAAACATGTCCAACATGAAAGTCTGTCCTCTTGATCTAACCTTTCCAAAAAGTCCAAATTCATCCCATTTAGACACAGTATGAGTGACTTGCGTATGGCTTAAAGTTGAATGACCATTTGGCATATTTGAACTTCCACTTTCCATACACGATTGCATGGCTTGTTAGCATGACTTCAGCATTGCTTGCACATGATTTTGGACCTGAATGCATCATTACATGGGCATATGGCACGCCCATGCATCCATGCAAAGGGATTTTTCTATTTTTGAAAGTTTGAATGAAGTGTGAAAATATCAAGTGCCTTGGATATAAATAGAAGCTCTTTCACTCTGAATTGAGGACCCTTGCGCGCCAGCTTTGAATCTCTAACCCTAAAACCTCACATTCAAAGGATAACCTTGAGGATTTTCATTGAAAATCGAGTTTGAATCTCCCACTGTTTTGAGGTTCAAAACTCCAAGACTCCTTCTTATTTCTTGATCCATTTCCACTCCATCAAGCATCCAGAGCAAGGCCAAGCACAATTGAGAGCAAGATCGTATCCATCTGAACCTACAGTGAAGGTGAATTTTTGAATTTTTCATCTCTTCGATTCTCACTCAATTCTCCATAATTCTTGTTGATTTTTGGTTGTCTGAAGTCCTACCAATATAGGCAACAAGATTGAGTTGCTTTGATGTCAAATCGAAGCAACTCAGATCATTATCCTTAAGTTTCAACTCCCTGTATCTGTCAATATACTTGGAGTTAGATGAAATTGAGGCCAGATTCGAGCTCCTGAGCATTTTTAATTTAAATTCATGTCCTATTTTTTCATTTTGGTGATGGTTGAGGATGGACCAGTCTGGTGAGGTCCACCGGAGAAGAAGACCAGAGCTCTGGCTCCGGCGATGCGTTGGCGTGTCTCCAGACCATAGGATCCTTCTATTTTGTTTTAATCTTGAGCGTCCAAACTAATTACCACGTGTGTGGCACATTGACTAGGGAACATCATGGAACGCACGCTCTGATCCACTTGATCTGCCACCTCAATTAATGAGGGAGATCAAATGGTCCACGTATTTTTGCATTTTCTAATTTTTATTTTTATTGCCTTATTTTCATTCATTCATATTAATTTTAATATTGATCCAAAAAATATGGGACTTTCACCAAAAATTCTCAAATATTTTTCTCTTTCATTTTCTGAATTAAAATTATATTTTGGATCAATATTAATTTTTTTCATGATTTAATTGTTTTTGTGAATATTTTTAATTGTTTCAAAATAGTTTTAAGTTTCCAAAAATTATGAAATTTTTCCTCCAAGGTCCTTCGGCCTTGTTTGACCTTCGGCCTTGTTTGACCTTCGGCCTTATTTGACCTATGATAAATCTCATGGCCATTTATTTGGGGTTTTGATGAGGTTTTAGGATTTTGACCAACCATAATATAATTTAATGTATTTTTTAATTGATTTTTTAATTGTTTAATTGTAAATAAATTATGTTGAGCTATTTGTGTTAACTTGTTGAGTTTGACTATTGTTGTTGGGCGTTGGTCAAGGTTGATTTGACTTTGTTGAGTTAAAATCATTGAATTTAGGGGATTGATGAAATGTATATTTCATCTCCCAAAATGAATGAATGATTTTAATTTGATAAAAGTCTTCCTTTGACCAATTTGTGTTTATCTCATTTCCCCTTCCTCTTCATCTCAATCCTATTCTATTCTCATCCATTTCATGGACCTATGATATCTCTATATCCTAAGGCTAGTTGATTGTAAAATCAACATAAGTATGGATGAAATTAGGACCATCCCTTTGCCGTTTTCTTTTAAGTGTGGTATGTTTTAGGAGTATGGTTCATAATACCGTATCTCTAACATGCATTAACACTAAAATTTCTATTGCCCGACCTCAAATAGTTGTGACTTCTACATAAGTCCAATTACGATTACTTAACATAGCGCTAAATTTTGACACAAAAGACATAGCATTCTAGTAAGTGAGATTGTAAGTCTCCCCCCTTTCATGGTATTATGTTGAAACTTGGCCTTTTTTCCTTTCTTTGGAAGATGTCTTGGTTCAAGGATCCATGCTTATGAATAGAGGGTTGAGTGTTCTTCAAAGAATGACTTAAACATAAAAAGCAAAAGCAATACTAACTTTTAATCAACTAACATTTAATTTCAAGCCATTTACTTTATGTACTTTAAATTCAAGTCTTTATCCATTTGCCATATTCATACCATTTAACTTGTTTACTTTAATGTCATTTTCACTTTGCTCACTTGAGTCATATCTTGTGATTGTATATATTTGTTTGTGTATCTTGTTTTGTTTTGGGGTCTTTTGACCTTAATGTACCTAATAACAACAAAAACTCTAAAAAAAGATTTGTATGGACTATTGGGTTTGATCTGAGACATTGGACTTAGAATTAGGCAACACTCCCTATGTAAAAGGACTTGGCCAATGCCAACTTTTCTGAAACCAAGTTCTTGTGAAGTGAACTTTCATTTGATGCAAGTATTGAGATCCCTTTTGAGTTCATCTGTTACATGGTCTTGATGAAGTTGTTACTTTGAACCTGTGTCTAATGCCTATCTCTGAGCCATTCAAGGGATAGGTCATTTGATACATAGGAGATTATGAAGAAGATCATGAATCTGTTAAGCTTGGATGAGGCTATCTTTATTTGATGCAATGCTCTTCATCTTGGTATTTGTGTATTGACATTGCTTGGTTCTAAAGTCCAAGGGAAAATTATGTTTCTATATGACATTCTTGTCTATTGGATTGCATCCCATTGGTCAGATCTTTTCAACTCTTAACTTTTAATTTTGCCTAGGATTAGTCTCTTCATCTCCTCCCACTTCTTTAATTTTAAATTTCTCCCTCCTTTTAAAATCTTCTTTGCTTGTAATTTCTAAACTTAGACTTTATTGAAAATTAGAAACTTTGGCCTTATGTCATTGCATTTTTCACACCCCTTTTTTCATAATCAAACTTGTAAATAAATTTAATCATATTTGACTTAAAATTTCAAAAGACAAAAAAAACTAACACTCATTCAAACTCTTTTAGGCCCTTTGTGCCTCTTTTAAACTTAATTTTTTGTTAAAAATCAACTCACTCACTTTGAAATTGTTACCATGAACTACGAGGTTTTGATCCCTCATTTTATCTTGCTACGTAGGCACAAGTCCGAAGGTCTTTTCAAACACAAAAATATAATTAATGAATTCTTTTCTCATCCCCACACTTTATTTATTGCAAACATCATTTTATACCAAATCACATACACACATAAAAAAGGGCTCCCTAGGAGTATCTATGACATTTTGGATGCTAACACCTTCCCTCTGTGTAACCAACCCCCTTACCTATAATCTCTGGCATTTTATTAGTTTTGATTCGAAAACTTCTTATCTTTGGGTTTTGTCCGTACTTTTCCCTTGGAAACAATAAAAGCGCGGTGGCCACTCTGGTTTTATTGACGTTAAATTTATCCATAGCTTAATGGTCATGAATTTACCGCTACAACGGTTAATAATATTTCGCGCTATATCTATACCAACAGTTTGTATAAGTAACCGTGTTTAAATTCTTTGTGTTTTTCTTTATATTTTATTTTATTTCTCCATATATTATAGACTTGTATTTGTTTTACATGTATATTACAAACCTATATATATATATATATATATATATATATATATATATATATATATATATATATAAAAAATATCAAATTAACCATTACAAATACCACCCCCTCCTTTTCAACTAAAACATTAAAAATAAATGCCCAACGTCTACGAACGTCATCTAAGTCTTCGAAAGAGAAGTGTATCATGACATTAAACGTCTATATAAACAAGTAAAAGAAATGAATATCACTGGATTTGAATTATAATAGAAAAATTTTATGTTATTGAAAATATTCCATGACATTATATATTTGATCCCACGAATGAACAATGTCGACAACGACAATGTTAAAGATGTGTTTCATTACATAATACTCACACTCGTATGGCTTTGCTTGTCTCCTCGTCTGCAATTACATATTTCAAGAATATATAACCAAACATGCATTTCATGTCGTGATGTGTGTGTGTTTGTACTTTAATCTTGGGCTCATAAAATGCGAGCTTTTTTCTAGAGTTGTTCAACCTATACTGCCTTTTGACAACCCTGATTATTGAAAATGATTTTAAAATAATACACATTAAGATAATTACATAGTCAAAGATAAAATTTCATAAAAATTCTCATAAACATAAAGTTACCTAGTAATGATTTTTTTTCATCGTAGGATCAAGTTCTATGTCACACAATGTAGTTGTCAAATTCGTCCGAAGAGATATGATGATCAATTGATAATATTCTCTTAATGAACAATACAAGCATATATAATTAGTATTTTGTAAAACATAAAAATTAAATATAATAGAGAAACCATAATTTTAAAACTACTTACTTATTGAGAAATGGTGCTAAGTAACATTCTTTCCCATCTGCTATCTGTGGTGTTAAGTATTCTTCAATGTTTTTAGCGAAATTATTTGTAAATCGTACTCTAATTGGATCCAACAATCCATAAGTATTCGATTTATTTAATTTTATACATACACGGTGAATGTGCCTAAAAGGTTAAACAAAATATAAAAAACACGGGAGGAATTAATTCTATACAAAATAATGAATGTACCATATGATGAGATATACTTACGTGCACCAAACTTGTAGTATCCCTATGTCCAACTACCATTTTCCATCAATCATATCCTTTATATTTTTAAGAATCATAAAGAAATCCTTTAACCCCACAACCGTAGGATCATGTTTTAGCGAAAGGGTAAACACCTCATCTTCGTTGTGCATAAAATAAGCCATCATTTTGGAATATGATTCTTCAGAAGGAGCCAGTAACCCGTATTGGATCTCTCTACCGGTAGGGGAGACTGGACAACTATCTTTTGTGCTTGCATCATGTACAACATATCTACCTGTTAGTTGTTCATCAGTATCTTCCTCTTTATTTTTACATTATGGCACGGTTTCACTGATTCTCTATATCATAAAATACACAAAGTAACACAAAACAGAATTAACACAATGTATATCATACATTTCAGATAACACAAATTTCACTCTCACATATCTTATATAACTCTTTTAATTCTTCCAATTCTTTCCTTCGAGTTTCCCGCTCCGCTTCTAACTTCTTGTCAAGTTCTTGCTTTTAAGTATCTATCTTCCTCTGAAGTTCTTCCAATGTTTCATTTGATACTTGTCCGGTGTTTTTTTAGACGTACCAAAAAACACTCTCGAGCCGATGCTATCTCCAACCCCACGGACACACCCACCATGTTCCTTTATTCTATTTACTTCTACTAATATATCATATTGTGATTCTGGAACAAATGTACCTCAAGGGCTGAGTTAACCAATGAATCCTACACAGTATGATAAGATATACATTTTTAATTATCAAAGTGACTTAAATAACACTAAACATATACACAACAAGTCCTGCTTACAATTCTCCTAGCTACCAATCTAGAGGCATCTGAAGTGTAGTCTTCATTTTGTCTCAGTCGAGCCCTCTTTGACTTCTCATGTCGTGATGGTGGAGATGATTCCTGATCACGACTTATGGAGTCCCCATCTCTTAGTTGTTGTCTTTTTTTAATAATCATGGTTTTCTCATGTTTCTTATATCCCCTACGGGATAATCTATAGGGGTATTTGGTTTTGGACTTGTTCAGCTTTCCGATTTTACTTTTAGCCTGTTATAAACATAGGAAAAATATTAACGTCCTTGGTTTATCATTAAAACTATCATAAAATACAACTAGTACTAACCATGAACTCCTCACTGTTACGAGACTTCACAAACTTTTTCCAAACCTTCTTGTCAAGAAAAGGATATTTCACCCACCGATGTTCAATATTAGCCTTTGGCTTCGTAATGTAGTCACTCGTGAGCCATGACTTAAAATTCATCCAAGTTGTACTAGCATAAGTTAACCAATTTTTTTTCAACATCCAATCATCACTAAGTTCAAACGTCAACTACACATTTAAAACAATAAATATGTATTAGTGTTTATATAACATAATATCGAATCGATAACAATTGATATTTTTTGGCAATTGACATTGCTTTTGTTGTGCAATAATTGAGTCAGCATGTTTCTTAGTCTAGAAAATCAATAACAAGGAAAACTCTTTGATCTCATGTAAGTCAAAGAAATAATCACCAACAACAAATAGATAAGCAACAAAAATAACAACAAATATCATCTTCAACAAAGCATTAATAACAAACATCAACAACAATAACAATAGAAAATGTAGGTAGTTTAGATGCATGGGACGGGAAATTTTACGTACTAGAAATGTGATGAATAAGGAAAAAATGTTGTCAGAATCTTAAAGTTCCTCCTCGACAGCTAAACTGAAGGCAGATAAACAAACACCATGGTATCGCCTCCCTCCTCGACAGTTAGAAAGCAGATGAAAATGTTGTTATTTCTTCTGGTTTGAAGATGGTGTTGAACGTTTCGTTAGGGTTGAAACTGGTTTTGTATCATTGGGGTTGAAATGGTGATGTACGTTTTGTTAGGGTTGAAAATCGTGTTGTTTCGTGAAGAATTGTTTTTTTGATGGAAATAAAAATATGCAACTGAAGAGACAAGTTAGTTAGCTTTGTGTAAAGTGATTAAATGATATCACCATGATTTTTTCTAAAAACTGTTGTAATATATGATGAAATTTATAAAAGAGCGCCATGTCTTAAGCAAATAAAAATAATAAAAAAGATATCACAACAATGTTTTTTGAAAAACCATGGTGATATAAATTGACATTAACATTAATGATATTTAAAAAAAACGTCAAGTTTTAAGTAATTAAAATATAAAAAATAGAAAATATATCACAATGGTTAGTTTAAAAAACCGTAGTGATATATCTTTCTTTGATTAAATAAAAATGAAAGATGATGTTAAATTATAAAGAAATCACGAAATAGCAAGCACTGAGAGTCGAACTTATAAAACATCAAATTATATCACCACAGTTGTTTTAGAAAACCGGGGTTTTAAACTAACAACATTTAATTAAAAAATAAAAAATTATAGAGGCGCATAAAATTTGAGATATCACCACAGCCCTTCGAAGGACCGTTGTAATAGTGACGTCTTTGTATCTATTTTTTATAGTAGTGATTTCAGGCAAATAATGGAAGAACATGAAATTTTGTGGGGGAGAAGAGGCACTTATGTGTTTTTTATTTTTGGTTTAGTTTTGTTTATTAGATGCATGTATTTCATTTTCGTCAATTTATCTTGGTAATAGCCTTATCTGACGATTAACGTGCTAAAAGTGCTCTATTTTTTTATTTTGCCAAAAAAATAGGCAAAGAGACAGTTTTTTATTTCATATGAATTGCTTTATTTTTATCAGAAAAATGTTAAGCAATATATCAGTTAAGTTGACAAGACATCTTGATTTCGCTATCAACTTGTGCGTTATTTTTGGAATGTTTTCATTTGATTTTGGATTTTGGTTAAGTTTTTAAGAAAGAATCATGTTTGCATGCTATGTTATTTTGTTTTAGATTATGTAAGTATTATTTAGAAAAGACTTATTTTGTTCCAAAATATCCATGATTTATTTTGGAAATATTTCTTTTAGAAATATTTATTTTGTTCAAGATTCCATAAGTTATGGATTTGTTTGTGAAAATCTAATAAGTATTTTATCCAAATTGGCTCTATATAAAGATATAAAATATACACTAATTATATGAAATTGTAGTGGTTATTTTATTGATTAAGATACAAAATATGTTTCGGTTATGTTCAATTTTGTCCTAGGTAACTTTCTATTATTCTGAGATACTTGAGTTGTAAATTTCTTTTGTAAAGTTACATGAGTTAAAATTAACATCAAAAAACTAAAATCATTTGATACATAGGAGATTATGAAGAAGATCATGAATCTGTTAAGCTTGGATGAGGCTATCTTTATTTGATGCAATGCTCTTCATCTTGGTATTTGTGTATTGACATTGCTTGGTTCTAAAGTCCAAGGGAAAATTATGTTTCTATATGACATTCTTGTCTATTGGATTGCATCCCATTGGTCAGATCTTTTCAACTCTTAACTTTTAATTTTGCCTAGGATTAGTCTCTTCATCTCCTCCCACTTCTTTAATTTTAAATTTCTCCCTCCTTTTAAAATCTTCTTTGCTTGTAATTTCTAAACTTAGACTTTATTGAAAATTAGAAACTTTGGCCTTATGTCATTGCATTTTTCACACCCCTTTTTTCATAATCAAACTTGTAAATAAATTTAATCATATTTGACTTAAAATTTTAAAAGACAAAAAAAACTAACACTCATTCAAACTCTTTTAGGCCCTTTGTGCCTCTTTTAAACTTAATTTTTTGTTAAAAATCAACTCACTCACTTTGAAATTGTTACCATGAACTACGAGGTTTTGATCCCTCATTTTATCTTGCTACGTAGGCACAAGTCCGAAGGTCTTTTCAAACACAAAAATATAATTAATGAATTCTTTTCTCATCCCCACACTTTATTTATTGCAAACATCATTTTATACCAAATCACATACACACATAAAAAAGGGCTCCCTAGGAGTATCTATGACATTTTGGATGCTAACACCTTCCCTCTGTGTAACCAACCCCCTTACCTATAATCTCTGGCATTTTATTAGTTTTGATTCGAAAACTTCTTATCTTTGGGTTTTGTCCGTATTTTTCCCTTGGAAACAATAAAAGCGCGGTGGCCACTCTGGTTTTATTGACGTTAAATTTATCCATAGCTTAATGGTCATGAATTTACCGCTACAACGGTTAATAATATTTCGCGCTATATCTATACCAACAGTTTGTATAAGTAACCGTGTTTAAATTCTTTGTGTTTTTCTTTATATTTTATTTTATTTCTCCATATATTATAGACTTGTATTTGTTTTACATGTATATTACAAACCTATATATATATATATATATATATATATATATATATATATATATATATATATATATATATATATATATATATAAAATATCAAATTAAATATATAAAATATCAAATTAACCATTACAAATACCACCCCCTCCTTTTCAACTAAAACATTAAAAATAAATGCCCAACGTCTACGAACGTCATCTAAGTCTTCGAAAGAGAAGTGTATCATGACATTAAACGTCTATATAAACAAGTAAAAGAAATGAATATCACTGGATTTGAATTATAATAGAAAATTTTTATGTTATTAAAAATATTCCATGACATTATATATTTGATCCCACGAATGAACAATGTCGACAACGACAATGTTAAAGATGTGTTTCATTACATAATACTCACACTCGTATGGCTTTGCTTGTCTCCTCGTCTGCAATTACATATTTCAAGAATATATAACCAAACATGCATTTCATGTCGTGATGTGTGTGTGTTTGTACTTTAATCTTGGGCTCATAAAATGCGAGCTTTTTTCTAGAGTTGTTCAACCTATACTGCCTTTTGACAACCCTGATTATTGAAAATGATTTTAAAATAATACACATTAAGATAATTACATAGTCAAAGATAAAATTTCATAAAAATTCTCATAAACATAAAGTTACCTAGTAATGATTTTTTTTCATCGTAGGATCAAGTTCTATGTCACACAATGTAGTTGTCAAATTCGTCCGAAGAGATATGATGATCAATTGATAATATTCTCTTAATGAACAATACAAGCATATATAATTAGTATTTTGTAAAACATAAAAATTAAATATAATAGAGAAACCATAATTTTAAAACTACTTACTTATTGAGAAATGGTGCTAAGTAACATTCTTTCCCATCTGCTATCTGTGGTGTTAAGTATTCTTCAATGTTTTTAGCGAAATTATTTGTAAATCGTACTCTAATTGGATCCAACAATCCATAAGTATTCGATTTATTTAATTTTATACATACACGGTGAATGTGCCTAAAAGGTTAAACAAAATATAAAAAACACGGGAGGAATTAATTCTATACAAAATAATGAATGTACCATATGATGAGATATACTTACGTGCACCAAACTTGTAGTATCCCTATGTCCAACTACCATTTTCCATCAATCATATCCTTTATATTTTTAAGAATCATAAAGAAATCCTTTAACCCCACAACCGTAGGATCATGTTTTAGCGAAAGGGTAAACACCTCATCTTCGTTGTGCATAAAATAAGCCATCATTTTGGAATATGATTCTTCAGAAGGAGCCAGTAACCCGTATTGGATCTCTCTACCGGTAGGGGAGACTGGACAACTATCTTTTGTGCTTGCATCATGTACAACATATCTACCTGTTAGTTGTTCATCAGTATCTTCCTCTTTATTTTTACATTATGGCACGGTTTCACTGATTCTCTATATCATAAAATACACAAAGTAACACAAAACAGAATTAACACAATGTATATCATACATTTCAGATAACACAAATTTCACTCTCACATATCTTATATAACTCTTTTAATTCTTCCAATTCTTTCCTTCGAGTTTCCCGCTCCGCTTCTAACTTCTTGTCAAGTTCTTGCTTTTAAGTATCTATCTTCCTCTGAAGTTCTTCCAATGTTTCATTTGATACTTGTCCGGTGTTTTTTTAGACGTACCAAAAAACACTCTCGAGCCGATGCTATCTCCAACCCCACGGACACACCCACCATGTTCCTTTATTCTATTTACTTCTACTAATATATCATATTGTGATTCTGGAACAAATGTACCTCAAGGGCTGAGTTAACCAATGAATCCTACACAGTATGATAAGATATACATTTTTAATTATCAAAGTGACTTAAATAACACTAAACATATACACAACAAGTCCTGCTTACAATTCTCCTAGCTACCAATCTAGAGGCATCTGAAGTGTAGTCTTCATTTTGTCTCAGTCGAGCCCTCTTTGACTTCTCATGTCGTGATGGTGGAGATGATTCCTGATCACGACTTATGGAGTCCCCATCTCTTAGTTGTTGTCTTTTTTTAATAATCATGGTTTTCTCATGTTTCTTATATCCCCTACGGGATAATCTATAGGGGTATTTGGTTTTGGACTTGTTCAGCTTTCCGATTTTACTTTTAGCCTGTTATAAACATAGGAAAAATATTAACGTCCTTGGTTTATCATTAAAACTATCATAAAATACAACTAGTACTAACCATGAACTCCTCACTGTTACGAGACTTCACAAACTTTTTCCAAACCTTCTTGTCAAGAAAAGGATATTTCACCCACCGATGTTCAATATTAGCCTTTGGCTTCGTAATGTAGTCACTCGTGAGCCATGACTTAAAATTCATCCAAGTTGTACTAGCATAAGTTAACCAATTTTTTTTCAACATCCAATCATCACTAAGTTCAAACGTCAACTACACATTTAAAACAATAAATATGTATTAGTGTTTATATAACATAATATCGAATCGATAACAATTGATATTTTTTGGCAATTGACATTGCTTTTGTTGTGCAATAATTGAGTCAGCATGTTTCTTAGTCTAGAAAATCAATAACAAGGAAAACTCTTTGATCTCATGTAAGTCAAAGAAATAATCACCAACAACAAATAGATAAGCAACAAAAATAACAACAAATATCATCTTCAACAAAGCATTAATAACAAACATCAACAACAATAACAATAGAAAATGTAGGTAGTTTAGATGCATGGGACGGGAAATTTTACGTACTAGAAATGTGATGAATAAGGAAAAAATGTTGTCAGAATCTTAAAGTTCCTCCTCGACAGCTAAACTGAAGGCAGATAAACAAACACCATGGTATCGCCTCCCTCCTCGACAGTTAGAAAGCAGATGAAAATGTTGTTATTTCTTCTGGTTTGAAGATGGTGTTGAACGTTTCGTTAGGGTTGAAACTGGTTTTGTATCATTGGGGTTGAAATGGTGATGTACGTTTTGTTAGGGTTGAAAATCGTGTTGTTTCGTGAAGAATTGTTTTTTTGATGGAAATAAAAATATGCAACTGAAGAGACAAGTTAGTTAGCTTTGTGTAAAGTGATTAAATGATATCACCATGATTTTTTCTAAAAACTGTTGTAATATATGATGAAATTTATAAAAGAGCGCCATGTCTTAAGCAAATAAAAATAATAAAAAAGATATCACAACAATGTTTTTTGAAAAACCATGGTGATATAAATTGACATTAACATTAATGATATTTAAAAAAAACGTCAAGTTTTAAGTAATTAAAATATAAAAAATAGAAAATATATCACAATGGTTAGTTTAAAAAACCGTAGTGATATATCTTTCTTTGATTAAATAAAAATGAAAGATGATGTTAAATTATAAAGAAATCACGAAATAGCAAGCACTGAGAGTCGAACTTATAAAACATCAAATTATATCACCACAGTTGTTTTAGAAAACCGGGGTTTTAAACTAACAACATTTAATTAAAAAATAAAAAATTATAGAGGCGCATAAAATTTGAGATATCACCACAGCCCTTCGAAGGACCGTTGTAATAGTGACGTCTTTGTATCTATTTTTTATAGTAGTGATTTCAGGCAAATAATGGAAGAACATGAAATTTTGTGGGGGAGAAGAGGCACTTATGTGTTTTTTATTTTTGGTTTAGTTTTGTTTATTAGATGCATGTATTTCATTTTCGTCAATTTATCTTGGTAATAGCCTTATCTGACGATTAACGTGCTAAAAGTGCTCTATTTTTTTATTTTGCCAAAAAAATAGGCAAAGAGACAGTTTTTTATTTCATATGAATTGCTTTATTTTTATCAGAAAAATGTTAAGCAATATATCAGTTAAGTTGACAAGACATCTTGATTTCGCTATCAACTTGTGCGTTATTTTTGGAATGTTTTCATTTGATTTTGGATTTTGGTTAAGTTTTTAAGAAAGAATCATGTTTGCATGCTATGTTATTTTGTTTTAGATTATGTAAGTATTATTTAGAAAAGACTTATTTTGTTCCAAAATATCCATGATTTATTTTGGAAATATTTCTTTTAGAAATATTTATTTTGTTCAAGATTCCATAAGTTATGGATTTGTTTGTGAAAATCTAATAAGTATTTTATCCAAATTGGCTCTATATAAAGATATAAAATATACACTAATTATATGAAATTGTAGTGGATATTTTATTGATTAAGATACAAAATATGTTTCGGTTATCTTCAATTTTGTCCTAGGTTACTTTCTATTATTCTGAGATACTTGAGTTGTAAATTTCTTTTGTAAAGTTACATGAGTTAAAATTAACATCAAAAAACTAAAATCAAGAATTAAAACTAACATGAAAAAACTAAAATTACAAGAAGCAAAAAGTTACGAACCGGAAGTTTAAACTGCAAAATCAAAATAATAGATGAAATAATGTTTTCACTAAATAGTAAATATAGAAGAAACAAAACAATATAAATAAAAGAGTAAAATAAAGATGAAAATCGATTAAATTAAAGAGAATACTCAATTTATAACTTATATTACAATGATTAACATTCATTACAAAAAGGGTAAAGCATAAAATGATTAAACCGTAAAAAAATCACAAGGGTTTCTAAGGATTTCAAAGTCAATTACATTAAAATTAAAATACAATAGAGATCGAATCACTAATTTTATATTTACCATCAAATATACAAACTAATCAATCACACTCTATGCACCCCTATTATCGTTACACACTTATATAAATATAGCCGCCTTATTCTTACACGAGGTTAATGTTGGACTAAGTTCTAATAATCAATCAATATTAGTTGTATATAGGGGTGTTCGCGATGCGGTTTGGATGATTTTGAAACTAAAAATCATCTGAACCACAAGAGAAAAAATGACGTGGTTTGCTTTGGTTCGGTTGGCTTTTAGGAATAAAATAAAATCAAACCAAACCAAATCAATGCGGTTTGGATTGGTTCGGTTGGTTCGGATTTTTACAAGATTTTTATTGAGTCATACATAAACATATAGGAATAACATAACCTTGTGTTTAGTCATTCATACATTACCAAATAACAACAAAACTCATTATATTTATACAAAAACTTCTCATTAAATATACAAAAACATATTTGAAAGAGAAACAATAACATAAAAATGAGAAGATGAAAAATAAGGAACATAATAGAGGAGAGATTAGAATATAATAAAGGAGATTTACGTGGCAAAGAATATGAGAAGAATGTGCGATACTACTGGGAGAGAATTGAGAAGGTTGAAACTAAAACCATAAGTGTGAGTAAGAGAATATTTGTAAGGCTAAGGCATAATAGGTTTGGATTTTGGATTGAATGTGGTATAAGTGAAGTTTGGGTTGTAACATAATTCTGTTTGATTTGGTTTAGTTCGGTTTGCAAAATCTAAATCGCAAACCAAACCAAACCATGTGGTTTTGTTAAAAAATGACTCAAATGCATCTGAACCAAATACGATTTTTTGACGGTTTTGGTTTGATTTGTGGTTTTCTATTGGGTTGGTTCGGTTTTGAACACCCCTAGTTGTATATGCTTTTGTATCATGACTTTGATATATATATATATATATATATATATATATATATATATATATATATATATATATATATATATATATATATATATATATATATATATATTGTATTCATTATGTTATTTAGATATGACATAATAAATATTTTAGAATAATTAGTCAGTTTAATATTTTAATGATCAATTGAATGTGACTTAATCATGAGATCTCATTAAACATAAAAATGTTATTCTTAATGTATCTGTAGTCAAATTTTACTATCAAATAGGACAACAATAATACATAAAGACTATTATGTGAGTAGACTGATGAATGTATGGCATGGATCATGGATATGAGATATCAAGTCTTCACGTAGGTATAAATATTAGAAGTAATATTTATACTTGATTGACCCATCATTAGAATTCTACATAGTTTGTTATGTAACTGTCATAAGTTATTCTCGTAGTGATAGTGGTGTATACCACCCTTCGACCTGAAACCACTATGCACCCAAGATGTGGAGTCGAGTACTTTATTGTCAATCAGATATTATTCGTAACAGGATGACCATAAAGATGGTTGATGAGTACTTTAGAAATCATGTTGAGGGACATGAGTGACCTAGATGAGATTTGTCCCTCGTACATATACATGAGTAATATCTATGACCCTCTTGATAGAGTATGACTGTAAAATGCATGGTCATGCTCAAATAAATCGATATGAGATATTGAGTTTGTTAGTTGTTATCAAGTATATGCAGGGATCAAGGAATAAAATATTGGACTATACAAGGGAGGCACGTTCTATGTCTTGTATTCAATATAGATATAAAGAAAAAATGATAATTATACACGTGATCATTATCATAGAAAGGTTATGTCACATCACACGATATTTTTGTCACTTGGGGGGTAATAATGATGTGTTTCTAGATAATGATTACTATTTATAATATTAAATATGTGATTTAATATTATTGTCAACATAGCGAGAACCTACAAGATCACACACATAGAACACTAATAATGGAACGAATGATTAAATTAAATACGATTTAATTTAATTAGATGATAATTATATTATTTAATAAATTAACATAAATATAATTTATTTGATTAAATATTATTTAATTGAGAATTCATAATTGATTAAATTAAATATGATTTAATTTAATTAATATTTTATTTTATTTAATTAAAAGAGTTTAATTAAATATAAATAATATTTATTTTAATTAAAATAATTTAATTAAATAAAATTGTGTTTATTTTGAAAAAGTTCAAAATAAAAGGATTAGGATTTTAGTAGCTCTCTATAAATAGAGAATCTCTTTCTCTTGCAATCGTAATTGTTAATTTTGTCATTCTCAAAAAAACAACTAGCATTGTGTTCTATTTTGTGCTCATGTGGATTATGTAGAGACTCTGATATCTTCTGCAATTGATAATCAAAGATAAAACACACTTCAAGAGTTAATTCTTGAATCGTTATTTTGCTGTTTGATTTGTGATTAATAATTTAATTAAAGTTCGTTCATCGAGATTGTCCGCTAAAAGAATCAAAATATTTGAAAAATCCCTCTTAAATCCTTACCCCAACATCCGAGTATGATTCTGATTAAATCATTAATTTAAATATGATTAAATATGCTGATATAGTTAAAATAATATGTTGTTTGATCATATATAATTGAATTGGATTCAATTTTAATTCCAATTTTCATATGTGATGTGATTGTGTTTTTACAGTAAAAGCGTGTATGCTTGCCTGCAAATCACATCTTAGCTTGACCATATATCTATATACTTGCTATTGTGAAATGTCTAATCATTCAGAGTTATATTTTAAAGCATCAAAACGGAGCGTTACGGGTTTATGTTTTTCTTGCATCACATATATATTTGCAGAAACCACCGCAAGGTGTGAATTTTTTTTTTTAAATATCCAAAATTTTAAATTTTTTTTCAAAATTAACCATTTTTACAAAAAAATTACACAAATGGGCAAAATTTGCCCTAATTGTGTACATAGGCGCCACCCTAGTTGGCGCCTACCCTTAATGGGTAGGGCAAGTCGCCACTAGGAGTGGCGCCTATGCCCAATCCCTTTTTTTTTTTTTTTTTTTTTTTTTTTTTAAATGTTTTATTAATTTTTTTTTTAATTTTTTTTTTTAAATATTAGATATTTGATAAATATATTTTTTTATAAATTATATTAATTTATATTAACACTTATATATAAATAAAATTATTACAAGATATATATATATATTAATTTATGTATATATTAATTTATATATATATATATATATATATATATATATATATATATTAATTTAATTTATAAACAATTAATATTATACACATTTAATTAATATATATAAATATTTATTTACAAGATATATATATATATATATATATATATATATATATATATATATATATATATATATATATATATATATATATATATATATATATATATATATATATATATATATATATATATATATATATATATTAATTTATATATATATTAATTTAATTTATAAGTAAATAATATTATTTATAAATTTTTGGGAGAATTAGGGTTATTCATGTTAAGGTTAATCTATCAATTATAATTAGGGTTTATTGATCGGTTATAATCCGAGTTTGGTAGTTATGACCTAATTGAAACCCTAATTAATCAAGTGCGACACTAATTAGGGTTAAGTAGACTGGTGTACAACCCAGATCTTTTCCTATAAATAAAGTGTTATTTCCTTGCATTTTCTTCACCACTGTTTCCTATCACTTTCTGTATCAAGTTGAGTTCATGGCATCTCCAAGACCGTCGTCATGGCAGCGAACATCATCAAGGCGCCCGGATCCTGAACCAGTAATCTTAAAAAGGGATGGGCATGTTATTTTCTCGCCTTTGAAACCCCCAATGGAGATGAAATTTTGGAACATCCGTTCGTTGGACCAACTAAAAAGGTCCTTGATGTCTTGGTTAGAGGGAGATTACAAACCTGGTGAAGTCATCAGAAGGATTCAGAGGCTTAGAACAAGGTTCTCATTTGAAACTGGAGAAACGATACGTTGGTGGGTTGAAGTTGAAAGCGACATTGATTGCATCCAAATGATGCATGGATCAGACGACATAGTGTTAACTGTTGTAATTTCTTAGATTTTAATGGTTGTTTGTCATGTTGTTGTTGTATTTGTTATTGTTCTAGTACTTCTTCTTGTTTTAGTACTTGTTTTTGTTCCAGTATTTGTTTTTGTTTTAGTAATTGGTGTTGTAATGTGAGATGTTTGTGTTTGTTGTTCAAGTGTCATCTTCTATTTGGAATAAAAAGTAAACTTAAATTTAAAATGATTTTGGTACACAAATTTATGAATATGAAAACTAAGTTGTGGAACTAGATCCACGATATGGACAGTTGTTCTTATTATGCCCTAGTTGTCTACATATGCTACACTTCCTCTGCATTTTCTCTGCGACGTCCATTTCAGTTCTAATGCGCCTGCTATTTGGGCGACCACTTTTATTCCGCCGCATCGATTCGTTGTGCCAAACAACTTCCCCGTCATACTCTGGCCAATACGCCTCCAATGCTACCACCGGAAAGGGATTGTCGTATACATTGAGCAATGTTGCAACTTTGTAGATTGGAGACACTAGCGATAATGCATCGAAGTGGCTGTGTGAACACGCTGCAATGACATGGGAACAAGGCATACGATAGGCCTGAAATTGACCACAGTCGCACCAACGGTCTGGTATTAGGACCCTATACTCTTGCCTGGGCAGCCCTTGGTTGTGGTCAATTGTTTCCTTGACACTAAAAGTGTGGCCATGGCGGTCGAATTCCGTAACCCGATGGCTGCTGGCTTTGGCAGATTCCTGCCTCATAAACTTCATGCAGGCATCACTATATACCTGACTCGTCTGCAACACTTCATGCCAGCGCCTGCCTCTTGTTACGAACAACGTTGCCATCCGAAAATAGGTCGCACTCACCAATGCGGTTACCGGGAGGTTACGTATGCCCTTAAAGACGCCGTTCATTGATTCCACAAGATTTGTTGTCATGTGGCCCCACCTCACCCCATCGTCATATGATCTAGTCCACTTCGCTCTGTCGATATTATCGATCCACCTCCCTGCATCAGAGTTTGCCAACACTATTTCCCGGCGGTAGTATTGGAATCCAGGTTGGTTTAATGCATACCCCGCATTTATCAAATGTTGCTTCAAGAAGTTATCCTTGAACTCCCGCATAAAATTTTGGGCAATATGCCTGATGCAGTAAACATGGGTAGATGGGGGGTCATGCCAACCATTTGCTGGATTATTGTATGCACTGTCTATTGAAGCGTGCCTGTCAGAAATCACGCAGATGCCAGCTTGTGGAGTCACGTGCGTTCGAAGATTCTTAAGGAAGAAACTCCATGCAGCAGCCGTTTCTCCTTCCACCAATGCAAAGGCTATTGGGAAAATATTTGAATTGCCATCTTGTGCGACCGCCATCAGTAACGATCCTTTGTATTTCCCATACAGCCAAGTTCCATCGACTTGAACAAGTGGTTTGCAGAATGTGAACCCGATGATGCAGGGACGGAATGCCCAGAAAAGTCTGTGGAAAATTCCATTACCTTCTAGACGAGTTCCGTCAGGGGATTGTGCAGGCAAGGTCTCCATTATAGTAACCGTCCCAGGTGAATACAATCGTAGTGCAGCCAGGTAGCGTGGTAGTTGTTTGTATGATTCCTCCCAGTTACCGTACACTAGTTCAATTGCCTTGGTTTTCGCTAACCAAGCCTTTCTGTATGACGGTGTATATTTGAAAACAGCCACACAATGGGAGATAATTGTTTTGACCTTCAGTGACGGGTCAGCCTTAACTAGAGGTAATATGGAATGGCAGATCATGTCATGGCTAAGTTTGCGATGATCCTGTGCCATGTTGGTGTTGACGCAAATGTGAGCTTGAGATATGGACCCTATCACCCACGCATTATACTTCTTCTTGTACGATGCCATCAACCTATATCCACACTCCGGATTTTTGCATACAATAACGTATCTTTCCGGATTTGATTTGATAACATCGTAGTCAACACAATTTTTCAAGTGCCAGTTCTTTATTGCTAACAGACACTCTTCCTTGGTCCGAAATTGGTCACCCTTCTTTAAGTCCTCATCAGACCTCATATATGGGTTGTAGAACATATCTGATGAGTGCTCATCCTCGCCCAAGTTAAGTGTTGTGAAGTGCGCAGGAGGTGAGTAGCGTTGCGCTATAGGTATTTGAGGTTGGTCTTCGTCTTCAGAATGACGGTTCACCAAGTCATCAACCACGTCTTCAGCATCATCAACCACATCGTCTTCAACGTGGTGCTCAGCATGTTGTTCGTCATCAATCACAGGATCAATAACCCGTGATTGAATATTCTGAGTTGGTTGAGGTTGTTCCAACACAATGTACAACACTATGTATTCGTAACCAGAGTACTCATGGTAACGAAGCATGTGTTGTGTCTCCATGTCATTTTGAATCAATGACTTATAAAACTTGACAGAGTTGTTTTCTGAAAAAAAAGGTTGTTGATAAAAAATTTGGGACACGGGTTGTCTTAGTTTGGACTCAATCTTCCTTTTCAGATAAGAGAAGTCAGCTCCTCTATTTAGACAAAACCGAGTGCATTCGGTGTTTCTAAATAGGAAGCCAGACATATCACATTCATAAGTCTCACCGTTGACGTGAGCTTTGACTTTGTATTGTGAAGAAGATGACATGTTTTGTGAAGACATTGTGAAGGTTTTGTGAAGGTTTTGTGAAGGTTTTGTGAAGGTTTTGTGAAGGAATTGTGAAGGTTTTGTGAAGATATTGTGAAGATATTGTGAAGATTGCTGTGAAGATATTGTGAATACCTTTGCGAAAATGTGTGTGAATATTTATACTGCAAGAATCTTACTGCCTATCCATCAGGTCTTCACCACCAAGTCTGAAGTTAGTCTCAGAGATTCCCACGCATGCCTTACACGTGTCACACCCTTGAATGCAACACTCCCACCTAGTCTGTACTAATGCATGCCAACCTATCCACCTAGTCTGAAGTTAGTCTCAGAGATTCCCATGCATGCCTGTTCCCCATCAAGTCTTCACCACCAAGTCTCAGAGATTCCCACGCATGCCTTACACGTGTCACACCCTTGAATGCAACACTCCCACCTAGTCTGTACTAATGCATGCCAACCTATCCACCTAGTCTGAAGTTAGTCTCAGAGATTCCCATGCATGCCTGTTCCCCATCAACTCTTCACCACCAAGTCTCAGAGATTCCCACGCATGCCTTACACGTGTCACACCCTTGAATGCAACACTCCCACCTAGTCTGTACTAATGCATGCCAACCTATCCACCTAGTCTGAAGTTAGTCTCAGAGATTCCCATGCATGCCTGTTCCCCATCAACCCTTCACCACCAAGTCTCAGAGATTCCCACGCATGCCTTACACGTGTCACACCCTTGAATGCAACACTCCCACCTAGTCTGTACTAATGCATGCCAACCTATCCACCTAGTCTGAAGTTAGTCTCAGAGATTCCCATGCATGCCTGTTCCCCATCAACTCTTCACCACCAAGTCTCAGAGATTCCCACGCATGCCTTACACGTGTCACACCCTTGAATGCAACACTCCCACCTAGTCTGTACTAATGCATGCCAACCTATCCACCTAGTCTGAAGTTAGTCTCAGAGATTCCCATGCATGCCTGTTCCCCATCAACTCTTCACCACCAAGTCTCAGAGATTCCCACGCATGCCTTACACGTGTCACACCCTTGAATGCAACACTCCCACCTAGTCTGTACTAATGCATGCCAACCTATCCACCTAGTCTGAAGTTAGTCTCAGAGATTCCCATGCATGCCTGTTCCCCATCAACTCTTCACCACCAAGTCTCAGAGATTCCCACGCATGCCTTCCACGTGTCACACCTTTGCATCATCAGATTCCACCAAGTCTTCCCCAAGACAAGACAACTCCCACCTAGTCTGCACCTATGCATGCCAACACTGCCACCTAGTCTGCACATATTCTGCAAGATTCCCACGCATGCCTTACACTTGTCACGTTTCTGCATCATCAGATTCCACCAAGTCTTCCCCAAGACAAGACAACTCCCACCTAGTCTGCACCTATGCATGCCAACACTGCCACCGAGTCTGCACCTATTCTGCAAGATTCCCACGCATGCCTTACACTTGTCACGTTTCTGCATCATCAGATTCCACCAATGCATGCCAACACTACCACGCATGCCTTACACTTGTCACATTTTTGCATATTCAGTCTACTTGAAAACGAGTACAAATAGAGGGTCATTCTTGCAAGTTTTCATCAACCACTAACACTTTTATTCAGAGAACTCAGGCGAAACTTCTCATCCACCAAGCTTCTTCCTACATTGCAGTCATGTCGCTTCTTACCATGGGCCAAGAACACAGAGGAACTAGGGCAAACATTGCCTCATTCGTAAGTTTTTCTTGAACATTGCCTCTTTCGTATGTTTGTAATTACTTTTTTAAAAGTCCAATATAATGATTTTTTATATTGTTTGTTTTTAAAGGATCCCAAGAAATTTCGTCAACGTTCACACCCAATGCCTTATCCAGACCCATGGTGCGTACCTTACATAGAGCGTGCGGGTTTCGGTCATGTAATGCATGTCGTAAATGCCACCATTGATGCCAAATTCATTTTGGCTCTGTGTGAACGTTGGAGACCTGAGACACACACCTTTCACCTACCAACTTGTGAATGTACCGTCACATTAGAGGACGTGTACATGCTTTTAGGTCTTAGAATAGATGGTAAGCCTGTGACCGGAAATGTTCAACAGCCTAACCAAATATGTGTTCAAATGTTGGGGGTAGATCTGGTCGAGGGTGAGGGGTCTGCCAAAGCAAGGGGTCAGGGTATTAAATTATCTAGCCTACAATTGTACCACGACTCCATAACTTTGACTGAGGAATCCTCCGAACAAGAAAAAGTCATAAAAACCCGGGTTTACATTATGCTATTGTTTGGGAACTTGCTATTTCCCGAAGGGACGGGAAATAGCATAAATTTTATGTACTTGAGTTTGCTCGGGGACATTGATAGAATAAGCACATATAGTTGGGGTTCTGCAGTATTAGCATTCCTATATAGCTCTTTGTGTAAAAATGCACAAAATGAGCACTGTACATTTTCTGGATGTGCCTTTTTGCTCCAAACATGGGGGTGGTGGAGATTGCCGAGGCTAGCCCCAGAAAATCCTAATGACTACTCCTTCCCCTACGCAACTAGGTAAATTTATGATCTTATTTCATTTTGTATATTTATTCTATAAATATTTGTAACTAATATTATTTATCTTTTTTTGTTTAGGTTCATTACAACCGGACTGGATTATAGTCTTACCCCCAAAAATAAAATTATATTTTATCGTCAACTGTTGGATCGTCTCCGAGCACAGGATGTATTACCACTAAATCACTCAACTTCTAACTGATTTATTAATGTCATGCATTCTCGATAAATAACATATTTACTTTTTTCTCTGCAGTTTATTTGGAGGCCATATTTGGGATTGGAACATCAACCCAACCCCGAAGATGCAGCTGTTTGGACAGCAAAAACGGCCATAATGCGGTTCACCACTGTGGAGATGCACCAAAGTGACCGTGTCAAGCTTCAATTCGGAATGCATCAAGAAATCCCAGGCCTCCCAATGTCTATGGAACCTTGGCATCTAAAAAAAGTCAGCCACCAGTGGTATGCCCAAAATTGGAAGGAATTTGCTAAGGAGTTTCGAAAAATGTGGAAAGACCGTGCCCACTATGTTCTACAATTTCCGGTGGCGCCCAACGAAATGAAGCCGACAAGGGAATATGTGGATTGGTATAGAGCAAATACCAATCCAGAAATGATTGTGTCTGACCCGTTCTATTTGGACGATCCCCGGATGCAACAGCCATATTTCCAACAACAACAACCACCACAGTATTCCCAACAACAACAACCACCACAGTATTCCCAACAACAACAACCACCACCTTATTACCAACAACAACCACCACAACCATTTTACCAACAACAACCACCACCACCTTATTACCAACAACAACCACCACCACCATATTACCAACAACAACAACCACAACACATGTCCACCCCCCAACCAAATCAACAATACATACCACAAACTCAATCCCAATACCATGAAGACTACCAACAACAAACTCAACATTCCCACCACCATCAACAGTCCCAACACCTACCACAATATCAATCCCCCCACTTCCACCAATCCCAACACTTCCAACACGACAATTTCCCAAGCTCTTCCAGTCCTCCACCTAGCCCCGACACGGGTATACAAGAGGACTACCAACAGGACTACTACACACCACAACAAACATTGCACTTTGGCCAACCCGATTCAACCCTAAACTACCAAAGACCACAATTCGAGGGCGCACCCAGCAGTAGTCAGTTTGTCCCACCGAGACAAAGCTTCGAGGGCGCAGAGGGGACCCGTCTTTCCTACAGCACTGAAGGGACTTCGACCCAACCACAACGGCAAGCGGCAAGGGGGCGCGTTAGGGCAAGGGGTGGTAATAGGGAAGCACCACCACCACGTGAACCGTCTAGGCAAGTAACTAGACCTCCCCCGTGCGGATCGTACAAGGGACCGCATCATATGTGATTAATCATATCTTTGTAATATTTGTCTTGTCTATTATTTAAATAAAAATATTTTCTGTTTATTATCTTTATATCTTTATCTTTATCTTTAAAAATATTGTCTATCATATCTTTATACATATATAAATTAATTTTATTTCCAAAAATTTACAAATAATATTAATTACTTATAAATTATATTATATATATATATATAAATTAATATATATATATAAATTAATATATATATATATATATATATATATATATATCTTGTAAAAAAATTTATTTATATATATGTGTTAACATAAATTAATATAATTAATAAAAAACATAAATTTATAAATAAATAAAAATTAAAAAAACAAAAAAAATAACATTAAAAAAAAAAAAAAAAAAAAAAAGATGGATTGGGCATAGGCGCCACTCCTAGTGGCGACTTGCCCTACCCATTAAGGGTAGGCGCCAACTAGGGTGGCGCCTAAGTGTATAAAATGGCCAATTTTGGCCATTTGTGTAATTATTTTGAAAAATTGGATATTTTTGAAATTTTTTTGAAAATTTTGGATATTTAAAAAAAAAATTCGCAAGGTGTATGTTTTCTCTTGCCATAACACTGTTATTGTTTGGTTTTATTATTATTATAACTAATAATAATAATAATAATAATAATAATAATAATAATAATAAATAATAATAATAATAATAATAATAATAATAATAATAATAATAGTTTATTATTATAAATAATAATAAAAGTAAAAAAATATATTATTTAATATTAAATATTGATATCATGTTTTGTATAATTTGGATGTTCGATGTTGATTATGCTTCAGAATCCGGCATTTGTATGATGAAGCATTGATACTGATAGAAGTAATTTATTATTCATAACTTGTATTAGTTAGAAGCTTTTGAGGTTGTTAGTCAGAAGCGGTAGTTAGAAGTTGTTTCAGAAGGTGTAGTGTTCAGAAGCTACATATTTCAGAAACCTTACTCAGCGTAGCTTAGAAGTTGCCTACTCAGAACCTAGCTTTACTTCTGAGTTTTAGCATCTGCTGTTTTGCTTACGTGCCCGTTTGAGTTATGTATTTAAGCAACTCTTCTAATAGTTTTTCAATAGAATATAGCAACATAATTTTTCTTCCACCATTTTTGAGAGTTTGTTATAATCGTTTCCTCTATCTTCTCTCTCTTCTTTCATCTTCATCTTCAACCTTGTGCACCAACAAGTGGTATCTAGAGCTCAAGTTACATTCACATGGTAAGACGAGTGTACAGTGAGGCGTGTGCGATTGATTTCGTTTCTTGAACTCCCGATCGAAATCATAACAGAATCACATTTCTTGATTTTGCGGGATTGGGAAACACAAGTGTTTGGTGAGATCTGTGTGAGTTTTAGTGCACAAATTGAAGATGAACGACGAGAACGGTAGCTTGAATACAAAGCTTCTAGTTTTTTTATGGAAATAACTAGAACTTGTAGTCAATTCAGATGCATGTGTTGTTTGGCGCTGAAGACGTTCTTGATCTCGTCAACGACATTTATGTTCTGGTTGCGACAGATGTGACGGAAGCACAAAGAAACACGCAAAGAGAAATAAGCAAGAAAGATCAAAAGGCGTTGTTCTACATCCGTCAGTGTGTGGATGCGGACGTGTTTGAGAAAATCGTTGATTCAACGACGGCGAAGGCTACGTGGGACACACTGGTACAGTGTTACGGCGGTGATGCATTAGTGAAGAAGGTGAAGCTTTAGTCTCTATGTAAATAATATGAGAATATCAACATAAAGGACAATGAGAAGTTACTTGATTATATGTCTAGAGTGATTATGATCACCAATGAGATGAAGTATTGTGGAGAAACTTTGTCAAAATAAGTAATCATAGAGAAGGTACTGAGATATCTTACTCCTCAATTTGATTACATTGTTATAGCAATTGAACATTCTAAATATCTAAGCACCATGAGGATTGAAGAGCTGCAGAGCAGTCTAGAGGCACAAGAGTTGCGTATGATTGAGAGAACCTTTGAAAGAGAGGTAGAGCAGGCTCTGAAGCCATCTTCTAGGAAGAAGAGTCAGAAGCAGTCTTGGTCAGAAGGCAAGAAGATACATGGTGATGGTTTTCAGAAGTGAGAAGCCTCCAATTCTTATGAGAAGGAACATCAAAAGGGAAATGATATGTTTGACAATAAGAAGGTTCAATGCTATTGTTGTAAGAAGTTTGGTCGCTTTGCTACTGGTTGTTGGTCAAACAAGGAAAGAAAATAAGAAGAAGCAAACATAGCCAGATGAGATTCTGATGATGAACTTGTGTTATTGATGGCTTCTGAATCTGATGGTGCGTATTTGGTAAACTGGTGGTATATGGATATTGGCTGCTCAAATCACCTAAATGGAAGCAAACAATGGTTGATTGATTTTGACTCTAGAAAGAGGAAAAAGATCAGATGTGTTGATGATAAATACCTTAACGCTGAAGGTATGGGAAATGTCAAAGTCAAGGTGAAGAATGGTAAAATTGTTCTGATCAAGGATGTTTGGTATGTTCCTGGCATGAAGAGCAATCTGATGAGTGTAGGTCAGCTCATTGAGAAAGGTTTCTCAGTTACTATGAAAAATAATCTCTTAAAGTTGTATGATTCTGATCAGAAGCTAATTATGCAATATGAGAAGGGAAGAAATAGAATATTCAAGGTGAACGTGGAGATAACTAAAACTAAATTCCTTAATATAGAAGACGTTGAAGGTGATAGTGAGTTGTGGCACATGCATCTTAATTTTAGAAGCTTAGGACATCTGAATTCTAAGAAGCTGGTATATTGCATTCTCAAGATTGTGAAACCTGAGAAGTCATGTGTGATATGCATGAAAGGAAAGCAACATAAATTTCCATTTGCATCAGAGGCAGCCCTAAGAGAAAAGCAGGCTTTAGGAGTAGTACATTCTGACGTTTGTGGACCATTTGATGTACCTTCACTTGGATGAAACAAATATAACCATTTGAAGTACCTTCACTTGGATGAAACAAATATCTTATGTTGTTTATGGATGAGTTCACAAGAATGACATGGGTAACACCCATCAAGTTTAAGCATGAGGTGTTTGCTGAGTTTCAGAAGTTCAAGGTGAAGGCTAAAAAACAGAGTGGTCAGACATTGAAAGTTCTCAGAACTAATGGGGGAAGTGAATATAACTCTACAGAGTTCATAAAGTTATGTGAGGAGAATGTTGTTAAGCATGAGGTGACTACTCCATATACTCCTCAGCACAATGGTCTTGCTGAAAGAAGAAACCGAACTTTGTTTGATATGATAAGGTGTATGCTGAAGGATAAGAAGCTTCCTCACACATTGTGGAGAGAAGATGTTGCCACTACAACGTATGTGCTCAACAGGTGTCCAACAAAGAAGATGAAGGAAATTGTTCCTTTTGAGAAGTGGACTGGTGATCAGCAAAGTGTGTGTCATTTTAGGGTATTCGGTTTCGTCTGTTACAAACATGTTCCAGGTGCTAATAGAAAGAAGATGGATGATAGAAGTAAAGTAATGTTACTGATTGGGTACCACAGTACATGTGCGTATAAGCTTTATTGTCCAATCACTAATAAGGTGGAATTCAACATAGATGTTGTTGTGAAAGAATCAGAAGCATGGGATTGGAACAAGTCCAAATCCAACTCTGGTGCAGTGTTAACACCTAAGTCAAATTCTGAAGAGATTTCTGACTCTGAAGGAGAATCTGTGTCTAAAGGGCATTCTTCCTCTGAATATGAGTCAGAGCATGATGGAGACTCTGAGTCCGAAGAAGAGTGAGAGTTTGATAGTAAATTTGAATCTGAAGAAGACTCTGAAGGTGAATCTAATGATGATTCAAATTCTTGTGGTAATCCAACCTATGACGATGGTCATGCCTCTGAAGGTGGTCCAGCCTCTGAAACAAGACCACAAAGAATTCGTCAGATACCATGGAGATTTGCAGAGTTTTACATGTTGCAAGATACTGAGATAGACTATGAAGGGTAAGTTATTCAGTGTGCCATGTTAGTATACTTTGAACTAGTTAGTGTTGAAGAAGCGTTCAAGAAGAAAGTGTGGTTGAAGGCTATGAAAGAAGAACTTGAGGATATAGAAAGAAACAAGACTTGGAAGTTAACTGAGCTTCCAAAGAACAAGAAATCCATCAGCGTCATATGGGTTTTAAAGGTGAAACTGAAGCTAGATGGATCAATTGAAAAACAAAAAGCAAGGTTAGTAGAAAGAGTATTTCTATAGAAATTTGGATTAGATTGATTTTAATTATTTGCGCCTGTAGCTAGATATGAAACAACCAGATTGGTGATTGCTATAGTTGCAAATAGGAATTGGCATCTGATACATCTGGATGTGAAATATGCCTTTCTGAACGGTCCATTGCAAGAAGAGGTATATGTGTCACAATCTCTTGGATTTATGAAAAAGAATCAGGAAGAGGTGGTGTACAGGTTACATAAATCATTGAATGGACTGAAACAAGCTCCTAGTGCTTGAAATCTTAAAATTGATTCATTTTTCAAGCTCCAAGGATTTAGAAAATGTGATATGGAGTATGGTGTTTATGTTCAGCATAATTCTGAAGAAATATAACTCTGGTGTGTCTCTATGTTGATGATATATTGCTGACAAGAAGTTGTTCAAATGAGATAATGAAGTTCAAGAAGGTGCGGATGAATGAGTTTGAGATGACTGATCTGGGAAATATCGTATATTTTCTAGGGGTGAAGATTCTATGCACCGAGTAGAGTATCATTTGCATCAGCTAAAGTATAAACTTGAACTTCTAAAGAGATTCGAGCTGACAAATTTCAAGATTGCAATCACACCTGCTGAAACGAATCACAAATTAAATTCTAATGTTGGGGTGATGATGTAGATGCTATAACTTTTAAACAGTTGGTTGGCTCATTGAGATATCTTTGTAACACCGGGCATGACATCTGTTATGCAGTTGGAATGGTAAGTAGGTTTACTGAACAAACCAAAGTGGCCACGTTACCAAGCTCCTGTCAGAATTCTGATGTATATTAAGGGGACTCTAAAGTATGTTGTGTTATTGAACAATTTTCTTCTTTTGACACATGAAATCAATGTCTTTCTTTAGAACCATGTTTTTCTGTCAAAATTCAAAGGAATATTAAATGAATTCCATCCCTTTTATAATTCATCTATTTAGAATCACAAACTACTTTCTTTTCTTTTCAATCTTCCGAGTTTTAGAATTTGTTGTTTTACTTACATGGAAGTTTTAGTTGTGTATTTAAGCAACTCTTGTAATCGTTTTTAATAGAATATAGAGACATAATTTTTCTTATACCATTTCTGAGATTTTGTTATAACTGTTTTCTCTCTGTTCTCTCTCTTCTTCCATCTTCATCTTCATCTTCAACCTTGTGGACCAATAGATACTTCGATCATCCATAAGTGATAAAAATATGCTTAACCAATTTATATATGATATAAATATTTCTAATGCGATGTCAATATGTTTGATATATTGTGTTATTTCGTTCATTCCATTATTATAATGATTGTTATACATTTAAATGATAAATTTTCATTTTGTTTTGAAATCTGACATTTGTATGGTGAAGCAATGACATTTGAATCAATCATATTGAATAATAAATCATTATATTTTGATGGTATCTGTCATACGGTGAACTGACCTTGGGAGTTTTTTGCTTTGGAAAGCAAATGTCGCGGATAGCAAGAGTCGCCACCGACTTTTCTTTTATCCAATAAGGAAAGGCGGAAAAGAACAGGAAAGACCTTGATTAGATTTTGGGTTCGGGAGGTACATTATACAAAGGGAAGGTGTTAGCACCCTTTGTATCTATGGTTATCCGTGGGCTCTTAATTGCTTGATAACTTATGTTTTTCTTGTCTTAAAAAAGTGTTTGAGAGCTGTTTAAAAAAAATGTTTTGAAAAGAGAGTTTAACTTTGTAATGATTCTTGTACGAATGTATACAAAGTATTTATCTCATTTAATTTTGAAAGCTGTTTAGAAAAATATAACTTGGCAATGATTCTAGTACGAATGTATACCAAGTGGTGATTTTCTAATAGATGTTTTGCAAAGTGTGAGGTGTGAAAAGTGTTTTAAGTTGTGAGTCAGCATTTAAGAGTTATACCTACCCAAGGTCTTTATGGGTATTTCCTATCCTTAGGAGGGTAAAACTGTCCTTACTATTGAGAAGTAAGTAGTCTTATCCTTTGGATGTGAAGGGACATCGTAGGGTCGTCGATTGGTCATTGAAGGCAACATTTGTAAGGATACCTTAGCATTCGAAGGGACGATCATCATTTAACCGTAGGCTACCACGAAGGGTCATCGAGGGACAAAGTCATATATTCTAAGGCAACATCCGAAGGACTATGATTTATCTTATAGGGACATGATGATTTAATCGAAGGGTCTTGGCTAAGGGTATCCTTACATTCGCGGGACATGACCGTAATACCGTAAGGCAACAAAGAGAGGGCCAAGATCATATATTCAAAGGCAACATTTGTAATCAGTTAGGTAATTAGGATGAATCTCCACAAGGGTATCCCACAAATAAAGCGGAATACCTAGCCAGCTACCTTCTTCGGAAGTATGTGAGCCCTCACAAAATTCAACAAACGGGTTAGAATACCAAGACGGGATTGCACCAAACAAAAGAGTAATAATAATGTCAGGTAAACAATGCACGGTTATAATAACTCATATTAGATAAGCACATAACAGAACAGGAAAAATTAGCGACTGCCATGTTCGCTACTGCCTCGCCTAGCGAAGGCTTGGCGAACCCTTGATGCATGTTTGCTTAGCGATGTGCTAGCGAACGGCTGCGGGTTTTGAGTTTGATAACAGTACGATTTCCGGAACTCCGAACCCTATGGCATCCATTACCGAAATTACATGGTTAAACATTCAGGATATTCATGCATACTTAACATTTGTGCAGATGAGTTTCCTTCAGGGTTTCCTTTAGGGTTGCTCTGAATTCTCTTGGTTAGCCTCCAGGGTTTGCTGTCTGTGTGGGTTTGTGTTTCTCCCTTTTTCTTTTTCCTCCCCCTTTTTTCTGAATGAGGTCTTGGTATTTATAATAGTTTTTGTGACCTAATGGGCTCAGAATGAAGCCCAAAATTTCTGGTATTCGCAAGCTTCGCTAGGCGAGTGGTGCAGCGAAGAGTTCGCTAGGCGAAGGATTTTGCTCGCCTAGCGAGCAAGCCAGTTTAAGTCATTTTCTGGATTTGGCCACCTGTGTGCTGGGTCTTTGTTCCTTTAAGATCAATGTCTTGAAAAATGAGTTGGAGTGCCTTGAAAAATGTCTTGCAAGATTAACAGGAAAATTTTGGGGTATGACAGCTGCCCCTGTTCAATATTCTTAAACCGAGAGAGTTAGAATGGTATGTACGCCATTCGTGGTCTGGAGGTGGAAGATTATTGAACACTTAGAATGCCCCAAAAATTTGCACTTGTTAATTAAAAGTTAGTCTTGATGGAGATGGGCTTAAAGATGCCATCTAGGAAGTTTGATGATGAGAGCTTCAGAGTGCGTCGTACATCAGACCACATTTGAAGACATGGGTGCCACACCGGGTCGTACGCTAGACCGTATAGTGAGTCATCCATTAGGCTGTCGACTTCACTGGAGATGAAGGATCAGAATGGATCATACGCTAGATCGTATCTGAGTTGCAGAATGAGCCGTACGTTAGGCTGTATCTGTCGAAATAAGAATCAGAATGGATCGTGCGCTAGATCGTATCCGGGTTGCAGAATGAGTCGTACGTTAGGCTGTATCTGACGAAGTAAGAATCAGAATGGATCGTACGCTAGATCGTATCTGAGTTGCAGAATGAGCCGTACGTTAGGCTGTATCTGACGAAGTAAGAATCAGAATGGATCGTACACTAGATCGTATCTGAGTTGAAGAATGAGCCGTATGTTAGGCTGTATCTGACGAAGTAAGAATCAGAATGGATCGTACGCTAGATCGTATCTGAGTTGCAGAATGAGCCATACGTTAGGCTGTATCTGACGAAGTAAGAATCAGAATGGATCGTACGCTAGATCGTATCTGAGTTGCCGAATGAGTCGTACGTTAGGCTGTATCTGACAAAAAGTAGTCGTACGCTAGACTACACCTCGGAATGTACCGTACGCTAGGTAGTATCTGATGAATGAAGATCAGAATGGATCGTACGTTAGATCGTATCTGAGTTGCAGAATGAGTCGTACGTTAGGCTGTGTCTGACGAAAAGTAGTCGTACGCTAGACTACACCTCGGAATGTACCGTACGCTAGGTAGTATCTGACGAAATGAACATCCAGATAGGTCGTACGTTAGACCGTATTGGAATAGTTGAAGGAATCATATGTTGGGCTGAATCAGAATGAACCGTACGTTAGGCTATATCTGATAATATTGGTATATGTCGTATTTGCAATAAATGTCTGGGATGGGCTTAAAGATGCCACCATTAGGAGGATATCAGAGTGCTTGTCAGAATGGATGTCCATATGGATTATATCTGAAAGATGTATTTGAATCTTGAATGTAATCGATGAAGATATCCGTCTGAATGGATCTTTATTTTGACTGTATCAGGAGAATAATTAACCTGAAAAATAAAGTTAGCTTCATGCCATGTCATGATGAATGAGATGTTTTATGCTTTTGAAAATAAATGCGAACATTGCATGCATGCGTATGCTGTGAAATGATGTAATGAATGAATTATGCGTCCGAAAAGTTTTTCCAGGGGAAAATAAATCCCAATATTATGGTTGGAGACATTTGCATTGATGACCCTTTCTTAGCTGGGGATACTTGGTTTCTGTCTGATGGTAAAAACATTCAACCGGACCTGGCTGGGGATAAACAGATGACCAGTTGTCTAGTAATGCCAATTTCTTATGGGGAATAACTGGTTTTGCTGGGGGGTAGAATTAGCAACGGATTCATTGGAAAGCATGGTTAGACCTTATCCTCGATCCCGAAGTCTTTTAGTAATTGTGATCTCTATTTTATGTATGTATTTTTGGTAAACATCGATCATATTCAAATGCATATATTAATTCAAATTAAATCAATGGACGTTTACGCAAACAAAACAGAGAAAGTAAAACAAAAGCATCTTTTTGGAAATAAAATTGTATTGATTTTGAAAGAGGGCCTATAAACAGGCAATTTGAATACAAGGAGACAGAAATCCTAGTAAGAGGAAATTGTCAAGAAAGCAAAGAACAAGCTATGAAGGAAAAGTCCTATTGACTTTAATTCTGCTACTGTCATTATGTCTTCAAGCGTCTCATCTCCTGCTGTCGGATAGAAGTGATTGGCTTGTTCAGTCCCTTTGACTTGGGTGAAGCTGACTGAGAACGGGACATAGTCATACGCTTTAATCCCTAATTTTTGCCTGGACCGCCTTTTCAGGTTTTCAGTCCACCAGGATACCCTTTTTTGCCCAAGCCGCCTTTTCAGGTTTTCGACTTGCCGGGTGTACATTTTTATATGTTTATCCCTAATTTTTTCCCGAACCCTTTTGGTTCGCCGGGATGCCCTTACTTTTGTCTAGATACGTCGACCTAGCGGGTCTCTTTTATGCGTAGTATTTTTTAACTATGTCTGCGTTCACGGGATGCGGGAAGTCTTCGCCGTCCATTGTAGCAAGTATCATGGCTCCACCAGAGAATACCTTCTTAACCACAAATGGCCCTTCGTATGTGGGAGTCCATTTGCCTCTGGGATCACCTTGCGGTAGAATGATACGTTTGATCACCAAGTCGCCAATTTGATACACCTGTCTCTTGACCTTTTTGTTAAATGCCTGGGTCATGCACTTCTGATATATCTGCCCATGACAAACAGCCGCAAGTCTCTTTTCATCAATCAAATTTATCTGATCGAGTCGAGTCTGAATCCATTCATCTTCATCTAAGCCTGAATCTTTCATAATTCTTAGAGAGGGAATCTGAACTTCCACTGGTAAAATGGCTTCCATTCCGTAGACTAAAGAGAAAGGAGTTCCCCCTGTCGAAGTGCGCACAGAGGTGCGATAACCATGAAGAGCAAAGGGTAACATCTCATGCCAGTCTTTGTATGTTACTGTCATCTTTTGTATGATCTTCTTAATATTCTTATTAGCAGCTTCTACGGCGCCATTCATCTTTGGCCGGTACGGAGAAGAGTTATGGTGTTTTATTTTGAACTGCGTGCAGAGTTCAGTAATCATCTTGTTGTTCAAATTGGTGCCATTGTCTGTGATAACTCTTTCAGGGATGCCATATCGACAAATAAGACTATTCTTGATGAACCGTGCCACCACATTCTTGGTGACAGAAGCAAATGAGGCTGCCTCTACCCACTTTGTAAAGTAATCAATAGCAACAAGAATGAAACGATGTCCATTAGAAGCAGTAGGTTTAATCTCTCCGATCATATCAATGCCCCACATTTCAAAGGGCCAAGGTGCTGTCAACACGTTCAATGGAGCAGGAGGTATATGTACTTTGTCCGCATAGATCTGGCACTTGTGACAAGTTCTGGAGTGATGGTGGCAATCAGCTTCCATGGTAGACCAATAATACCCTGATCTCAGAATCTTCTTGGCCATCGTATGTCCACTAGAATGAGTCCCAAAAATACCGTCATGTATGTCTTCCATAATCTTTTCTGCTTCCTTTTTATCCACACAGCGAAGCAAAGTCGAATCATGATTACGTTTGTATAATACTCCATTACTCAAAAAGAATTTAGCGGAGAACTTCCTCAGAAATTTTCTGTCATTGATGGATGCCCCTTCAGGGTATTCCTGAGTTTCTAAATATCTTTTTACTTCGTGGAACCAAGGTTTCTCTTCTACTTCATCAGCATTAAGTTCATAACAATATGCTGGTTCATCTAATCGTTCAATGGTGATCATGGGAGCTTCATTGTCCCATCTGACTCTGAACATAGATGACATGGTAGCCAATGCGTCTGCCAACTGATTCTCTTCTCGTGGAATATGTTCGAATGTAATCTCTCCAAAGTATGGGATTAATGTTAACACCCTCTCTCGATAAGGGATGAGATTCGGATGTTTAGTGTCCCATGCTCCTTTGATCTGACTGATTACTAAGGCTGAGTCTCCGTACACACTCAAAAACTTGATTCGCAGGTCTATAGCAGCCTTGAGTCCCAAAATACATGCTTCATACTCAGCCATATTGTTGGTACAGTCAAAACATAGTTTAGCAGTGAAAGGCGTATGGCAACCCTTGAGAGAAATAATTACAACACCAACACCATTGCCCAACGCATTAGAAGATCCGTCAAAAACCATAGTCCATCGGGATCCTAGTTCGGGTCCTTCATCTGGTCCAGGTTCTTCATAATTAGTAACAAGCATGACATCCTCATCTGGGAACTCAAAATTCATAGATTGGTAATCATCAACTGCTTGATGATCCAAATGATCAGCTAACACGCTTCCTTTGATCGCTTTCTGAGTAGTATATTGGATATCATACTCTGTTAAAATCATCTGCCATCTTGCTATTCTTCCGGAGAGGGCAGTTTTCTCAAATATATATTTGATCGGATCCATCTTACAAATCAATAAAGTGGTATGATTCAACATATACTGTCTTAGTCGGCGAGCAGCCCAAGCCAAAGCATAGCAAGTTTTCTCGAGCTGCGAGTATCTTGTTTCACAGCCGGTAAACTTTTGCTAAGGTAGTATGTGGCATGCTCTTTTCGACCAGACTCATCATGTTGCCCCAACACACACCCCATTGAATTTTCTAACACGGTCAAATACATGATTAGAGGTCTTCCTTCAACTGGTGGCATAAGAATTGGAAGTTCTTGGAGATACTTCTTGATTTTGTCTAAAGCTTCTTGACATTCATCATTCCATATTATCTCTTGATTTTTCCAGCGAAAACCTCTACATAGTCATGTAACATCTGAATCAATCTTTCTTTGACACTGTTTTCCAAGCCTGCTCCTATTTTGACTTCTTCCTTGTCTACTTCAGTACCCAGATTTACAATTTCAATTGATTCCTCATGCGGCTGTATGGTCTTTTCTTCTTTCAGTAACAGTCTGGCAAGTTCTCCAGGGACTTCACAATCTTCCTCACTTCCATCATCGGCTTGGTAGATCGGATTTTCAAAGTCATAATGAACAGTAGCAGAATTATTATCACTAGGATCCAGAGTGGATACGGATCTGCAATTTGTTACGTGAGTGTGTGTAAGAAAGCATAGCTTGTTTGAAAGACGACAGGAAAAATAAAGAGCGCAATATTTGAATGCAAAAGGTCCATTGATTTATTGAATGCAAATATGCTTATGAAAATGACAAAACCTTTAATAAAATTTAATACATTAAAATAAGCAATAACAATTACTCCTTACTAAAGGAAATCAGGATAGTGTCCTCAGCCTTCCAATTGTCGAGTCTGTCACCAATTGTTAGAAAAATCCAGCTATCCAAGTCACAATCATTATCAGCATCTTCTACAACATTGACAGTCTTGTCAAGATTAGGCAGAGGAGCAGTGATGACATTAGGAGTCTCCGGAGGATCAGAGGTAGCCGCTTGTATATTTCCACTTCGAATGCCGCTTTCAACACGTTCACCTGTTAGTATAAGTTCAGTGAAACCCGATGAGGAACTTCCCAATAGATGGTTGTAGAATGGGCCAGTCAGTGTACCCATGAACATGTCCACTAATTCTCGATCAGTCATAGGGGGTTTGACTCTGCCAGCCCAATCTCTCCATTTTTGAGCATATTCTTTGAAGTTTTCTTTAGATCCCATAGTCATATTCTGCAACTGTAGCCGAGTAGGCGCCAATTCATAATTATACTGGTAGTGCTTGTAGAAAGCTGTCGCTAAATCAGTCCAGGTGCGGATGTTAGAGCTTTCGAGCTGATAATACCACTCTAACTGTGTGCCAGACAGACTCTCTTGGAAGAAATGGATCCATAGCTTCCTATTAGTGGTATACGGCTGGATCTTTCTCACATAAGCTCTCAGATGCATCTGAGGATAAGACGCACCATCATACTTAGTGAAAGCGGGGACCTTGAATTTGCGGGGAATGACCACATCAGAGACCAGACCTAAGATTTCGAAATCCAGACCGGGCGCCTTCTGACCCTCCATAGCTAGCATACGTTCTTCCAGCAACGTATACTTGTCATCTTTTGGAGAGTACAGTTCATTCTCATAATCTTCATCGTCGTCCTCAGGATTGAAGGGATCAACATTCTCCTCTTCCGAATCATTTTCTGTCTCCTCTTCTTGATCCTTCGGAATTCTAATCTTGACTCCTGCGGCCTGTCCTTTAAGCCTTCTTCCCGGGTTAATGTAACTCACAGCTTTCTTGTCTTTCTTCTTCTCGAGCAAGAGAGCCTTCAGCTCCTCCTGCCCCTTGGATAAGTTCAAGATCATCTCCTAGAATTGAGCATTTTGAGCCTGGAGATCTTTGACAGTTTGTTCGAGAAGGAAGACCGTGAGAACATTGATCCTTTAGAATACCTGTTATGCAATGTTATGTTATGCTATGCAATGTATGAAAGGTTTTCAAGGACTTTTGGAATTTAACTTTGCGTGAACCACCAAGAAAGGAACTTTTATTAATAATTTTTTAATCAACGTTTATTACAACAAGAATAATAAAATACAATGAAAGCTCAAGTCTCCCAGGGACGGCTTCTTTTTGGGCGAAGATATGCATTGAGTCTTCGTTCCTCATTAAGCTGGCTGGTAAGTTCTAACACTTTCTTCCTTTCTGCACCAAACTGAGTTTCAAAAGTATCCCTTTCCTCTCTCAACTGGATCCAGGATTTCTTCAATTCTTCAACATTGGTAGGCATATCTGGATAAGGAATGATCTGAGGGGCACCTCCTTCAACTCCTGGTTCAACAATCAGCGGTCCGACTGCAGGATATGGCATGACAAGTTCACGAGCTCTTGCGCGTACCCATCTGAGATAAGGTTCCATAGGAATAGAGTTTTTCTGTCCTAAAGTACTTCTTTTCACCATGCCCCAAGCTCGTACAAACCTTTGACGGAGACCTTGAGAATCGTTGTCATAGTCAAACACAGTGCCTTGAATAATTATTTCCTGTGGACCATCTCTTCGAGCATAACCAAACTGACGTAGGGCTAAATCTGGGTTATAAGTAATACCTCCTCTTATCCCCAGGAGTGGTACGTTAGAGAATTCCCCACAACGGTCAATGATGATAACATTTTCTTTGGGTTGGGGACACCAATGGATGTCTGAATGCGAGAGCGATATTATCCTTTGAGACCATTTCAAATTTTGCTCATTCTTCAAGACTGATTGAGGAAGGTGCGAAATAAACCACCTAGATAATAAAGGTATGCAACACATGAGAGTCCGTTGCCTTTTCACAGTACGGGTGTGAAGGGAATGCAAAATGTCTCCAAGCAAGGTAGGCCCAGGGTTATGAGTGAGAAATATCTTAATAGCATTCATGTCTATGAATTGATCCGGGTTAGGAAATAGCGCCAACCCATAAATTAGCAATGCTAGAACATCTTCGAAATCCTGGACCTTCATAGCTTTTAGGAATTCTCGGGCTTTATTTATCAGAAATTTGGCAAGTAAACCCTTAATTCCACTTCTTGTTACCCAATTGGTCTCAATGTCGGACTTTGTCATATGTAAAGTTGCGGCAACCTCTTCAGACTTCGGAATCTTTTCTAAACCACTGAAAGGGGTTTGATCAAGGATAGGTATCTCAAGCAGCCTGGAAAATTCTTCTAATGTGGGTACCAACTGATAATCTGGGAAGGTGAAGCAATGATGTTTAAGATCGAAGAACTGGAATAGGTATCTCAAGCAGCCTGGAAAATTCTTCTAATGTGGGTAACCAAATTGAGGAGAGAACCATGTTTCTTGATGAACTGAGCATGATCGAGAAGTTCTGAAACTAAATCTTTGAGTTGAGGAGAGATTGCTACAAGATTGATCCGGATGGTCTTCCTGGAAGCCATAACCTGTTTAACAGTGCAAAGCTAAATCCCTAAGTCCTTGAAATGGTTAGTACAGTGTCATGATGTCATGATGTTATGATGTTATGATGTTATGATGTCATGATGTAACAAGCACAAACAAGTCACACCGCAATCATTCCTAGGTTTTAAGGCTTGCATGAGTTCCATAGGTAAGTACCCTCCCCACTGAAGTTCGGTTGGTTCAACCTGTCCTAGAATAGTAACCGGGTTCTAGAAGGATCTCAAATCATTGACCTTTCTTTAAGTCCACTTCAGTGCAACACCAAGTGGTTGACCAAAGCTTCCCTAAAGTCCAATCTCAAAGAGTGTAGTATCGAGTCTCAACCAACCCCAGTCGGAACCGAAGTCAGTTATCTCACTACTTTCTAATGGCTAGGATGAGTCAATTAGGGTTCTAAAGGTCTGGTTAACGCTTTGATGACACCACACGGATGCCAAATTTTTCCTCAAGTAAACATGAGGAACATCAGGACATCCAAAGTGTCACATTAACCGTAGCCATCATTTTAACCATTCCAGTATACGCCGGATAGTCGCGATGATCTCTTGCTACTTACCTAAGGTACACTAGATCCGGGTGTAGGATCTTTCACTCAAGCATAAAATACCCAAGCAATCCCTTAAAACATAAATGACCTTATTAATTTTTTTCTCTTTTTTTTAAGGTAACCTCTCTTTTTAAGTCCCCAGCAGAGTCGCCAGTTCTGTCATACGGTGAACTGACCTTGGGAGTTTTTTGCTTTGGAAAGCAAATGTCGCGGATAGCAAGAGTCGCCACCGACTTTTCTTTTATCCAATAAGGAAAGGCGGAAAAGAACAGGAAACACCTTGATTAGATTTTGGGTTCGGGAGGTACATTATACAAAGGGAAGGTGTTAGCACCTTTTGTATCCATGGTTATCCATGGGCTCTTAATTGCTTGATCACTTATGTTTTTCTTGTCTGAAAAAAGTGTTTGAGAGCTGTTTAAAAAAAATGTTTTGAAAAGAGAGTTTAACTTTGTAATGATTCTTGTACGAATGTATACAAAGTATTTATCTCATTTAATTTTGAAAGCTGTTTAGAAAAATATAACTTGGTAATGATTCTAGTACGAATGTATACAAAGTATTTATCTCATTTAATTTTAAGTTGTGAATGTGTAGGCCTGCAACCGGACAGCAGTGGTGTCTCACCTGCAAAATCACATCCAGCTTGTCATATTGTAAAATATTGCGACGCTTAGCTGCAATTCATTCTAACCCATCAGGCCATGAAGAAGTCGGCGTCGTGATCGTGAACAGTATTAGCCTGCAAAAGGGGACCAAGGGTCAGGCATTGTCATGTTGCCAACATGCGCAACTTCTGAACAATAAGTCACAACCGACACAAGTCAGAATTAGAGAAGAGGATGGGAGTTACCATGCCTAAACGGGACAGTTTCGAAGATGAGAAGAGAAATTGCCAAGCGGGATTCAAATATGCACTGCCAGATGTGGAAAAGGTCCTTAAAGGTGGATTGTTGAATGAAGCTGTTGTTCTCGGTGTTCCTCCAAAGGCCACAATCAAAGAGGCAAATAATGATTCATTTGTGGTTAGAACACTGGGTAGAAAAACACTATGGGAAATGCAGACCCCACAGGTCATCAAACCGGAACATTGACGGAAGACTTCATATTCCCTCTGGAACGTTGATGGAAGATGAGAAAGTAGCACCTCTGAGCTTATCTGATCAATTACCTTCTGCTCAAGGAATGTTACAGGCAAATACTGCCAAACCCTGTCCAAAACACACATAGACCAAGTGAAACAAGGCTTCGCCTGCAATAAAGCATGACCTGTTTGGGGTATTAAAGGGCAAACCTAAAACCATACTCATTTCAAGCTGCAGCAGCAAGGCAATGCAAACTTACAATTAGCCATTTGGTCACTTCAACAAAGCAGACTCAGCAGCTAGTAATAGCAACAATTCAGTCAGATATACCTGTTGCAGCAGACCAACACAACATCCAGCAGCATACTCGAGTTACCGGCAACATCGGTCTAAGGCTAGTTCCGGATCTAGCAGCATAACAATACTGCACTGCGACAGGGCGAGTCTTGCATCAAGCCACTAAACTTAGCATCGAGCAATAACGGCAACCGACGGGGGCTTGCAATGAATTTGCTTGTGTTGACACAATGTATATTAACCCTGACACTACACCAAACTGAACACGAATCCTGCACCATAGAAAATATCTAAGCAAGTCACAACAAGCCAATGCAGTTCAGTTCAAATCAATGAGTTTCAAAATAATATGCAGTTCAGGAAGTTAAGCAACAGTCCAAATCAGTTTGGTTCAATAACAGTTATCCACAGTTGGATCAAAGAACTTAAAGCAAAGGGATTAGAGAGTGAACTTGTGGAAAATTCCACGTGATTTAATTTAAAACTCACCTTCACTTAAATCCAGCTGGCAAAATCAGGATCTAACAACCCAAATCCAATTCTCCAATTTGCCCCTTGGATCAAGCCTATATAAGAGGCAATCATTGCCAATCATTGGGTTCGAAAGATTTTTCCCTGATTCCAAAAAAGCTTCTGCACTCAATCCTCACCTTCAGTACACGCTCATCCTCCATTGTTGTGGGAGCTTCATCATTCGAAGCTCTACACGGCAGAGCTAAACCACCACTTCCACCTCGATTCTTCAACGACATTCACTGTGTCAATCTTCAACCATACTCACAGAATCTTCGACTACCGTAACAAATTCACGACACCTTCACCATCAACAATCAACATCTCACCAGAATCACTCCAAGAAAGAAACTGAAGAAGAAGAAACAACCGCAAGAATCCATAGGGAAGAAGCAGGAATATAGCGTAAAAGATTCATACGGAAGAGGAAGGATAATCACCTGTGAACATCATTAACGACTTCGGAATACCGGTATCGGTTCGATCTGAACCGGTGACGAACGCCTCCTTGTGGCTGAACGTAAACGGAAGTCCGACACGGAGAAATCACTCATTATACGCCTCGATTGCTCGCGTGCGCCTCTGGATCCAACACCGGCGTCTACTTCACTCGGTCATCGTCGGCGCTTCACCGTCAATAAAACCACGTCCATCTTCTTCAGCTCATCCTCGTCGGAATTCACATCGGAGGTATTTATCTTTTCCCTTTAGTTCGGCATAAATTCGCCACCGTATTGTGGAGTCGTCTTAGAGATCGTGAACCCTAAGCTAGTTGTTTGAGTTGACGCGAATCCTCCGTGTGATTTCGCCTGTGAGAGTTTGGTTTCTTGGAAGGACATCCTCGATTCGGACGGATTATGGAGAGTTAAGGGAAACTATTCCCGTGCGTAGGTTCGGTTTGGAATTTCGCTGTATTGACATGGTTTTGGGGGTGATAGGAGCTCCGCCGTCACCGGCGATGAGCTCCGGCGTGGCGGAGTTGTTTAAACACGCGTTGTTTCCATTTTTCCTTAGAGACATTTTGTTCACAGGAAGGCGAAGAAGGGATATACATCCCGTTGATGCAGCCTTGGGTTTGGTTGGGCCTTAGGCCCGAGCCTTCGGTATTTCCATGCTCCTTTCGCTATTCATACCCCCTCAGTGTGGGCTTAACCTTTAGGCCCAGTCTGCTGAATTTCTGAATAATCCATGGCTTGGTTTTTTACAATAGTTAATTAGGTTAACTAGTAATTAGGATTAATTGTGATATTATTAGAAATAAATTTCAGAATTTTATCATTTTTATTTGTCAAATTAGAATTAGAATTTGTTGATTTAGCATGATGTTTAGAATAGTCTAATAGTTTTTTTTGAAATAAGTAGGTGTGGTTAGTAGGTTACTTGTTTAGTTGCTGTTAATAATTAGAAAAAGTTAATTAGGATATTAGCTTAGAATTTTAGAAACAATTAGAAATATTATTAGAATTAGATAATCTCTTGGATTTTTTTTAGAATATTAAATCTAGCTTAGATTTTAATTGATTCTAATTAGGATCTCATAATAGAATTTTAGTTCAATATTGCTCCCTAACTGTGAGATAACTGTTCTACCCCTAGACTTAGAAATAATTCAATCTTGCGTGCTCCCTTAATTTTAGGACATGTTATCACTTGAGTAAATGAATTTCATGTGGAGTATCGGCTTCTGTTCTGGATTTTTTCCCTCTTTTGACCCTAGGCTTTGACCTAGTGGTTTGGACTCACTGTTTGGATTATGGATTTCAGGTTCAAAGGCACATTGCCATGATTGGAGTGCCTCATTCATTTAAGCCTGATTATTGGTTGATGTTGGCTAACATTGTGTTGTTTTGTAGGCTATGAGAACAAATTCACTTGTGCTTGTGCCTTGCTCATTGTCTGATGATGCTTTGTCTGTCTGTTTAATATTGACTGTTGGTTGTTTGTCTATACAGTTTAACTGATTGTTTTAGATTTTTTCACAGGTACCTAAGTGGCTTTGAGTTCATTTTTGAACTTTGCTTTGCTAGCTTGTGGTTGCTTACCACTGAGGTATAATCTTCTGACATCATGTAGTCTGGAAGACCTGGCCTGTTAATTGGCCAGGCAACTGTCTGAAGTCCTCCTTAAGAGGCGATGTTTGTGGTTGTTTACATTTTGTGCCAGGCAGGGAAAGTCCTTATTTAAGGCAATTGGTGGAAGCCAAGGGATATGCAATCTATCCCCCACTATTCTGTTGAGTCGTCCCTCTGCTCGCACGGCTGTGTGTTGATGCATTGGGACACAAACCCAAGATCTTGTGCTGTTGCACAATCGAGTCAGAGTCTCGAGCGTAGAAGGGTCCCTCCATTCTGGACCCACGCTCCTTTGTCTGAAGCTCTCCCTGACCAGGGATAAGAGCTGTGAAGTCTCATCTTCACTCACCTTTCATCAGCTTCACCTTAGCCCCTCAATGGCAAGGTTAAGAGCTAACCTGACCCCGATACAGAGGCTTGTTTGTTGAGGTTGATATGACCCCTCGACTAAAGCCTAGCCCTGATGTTTGAGCCCCTTGTTGGTGTGTTTATTTCATGATGTACATGTTTGTGTGGTGTGATTGTATCCCCTAGGTTTGCTAGACTCCGCGTAGTCTCGTTTGCATGACAATTAAGGTAGCACGGTTCCTTCGTATAGGACTTCCTTTCTTGCTTGAGCTTTCCTAAAACACAAACAAACATTATCCCCTCTTAAGGATACGTCAACTCCTTCTACTACAGGTGAGTAAGTCTCCAAAGGTCGAGCATCAGGTAGATTGCGTAGTGACGTTGTCCATTTAAAAAACACAAACCAACAGGAATAGTTTAGCCGAACTACGACAACTCTGATTCTCATATTCAGATGAGATACGTAGGCACGAGATGCGATTTCTTGTCGAGTTTGACTAACCACTAACACTAATTCTTTTCTCTCGCCCTCGTTGCGATTGAGACCTCCCCTTTCTCTTGCCCTAGTTGCAATCGAGACCCTTGCTTCCTGTGCAAGTTAGCTAGAAACCTTAACTTAGGGATGACTTTGCATGACAACATCTAGGCTCGAGTCGTAGTCTCCCTAGTGTTGTGTCTCCCTCTGTTATCTGGTTAGGTTAGTCCTTTTTCCCTGCGTAGGGGAACTACATCGCCCTGATCTTCACACCAGATGAAGTATGTAGGCAGGAGATTGAGCTGATCTCTCCGGGCGCTTTTTTTTCTTTTTGTGCGTGTTGCTTGACAGTTATAGGCTCGAGTCCCCGACTCCCTATTAACTTGTTGTGTTGTTGTGTGCTTGGAAGCCGATGTAAGACCATCGAGTGGCATTCGGGTTCCAGTGTGTGTGCGTTTTGGTTCGGATGCTGATATAAGTCCAGTGATTGGCATTCAGGCTCCACGTTTGCCTTCGTTTGTTTGTGTGCGTGTCAGCCGAGCTACGAATGCTCTGATTCTCCTTCGTCCAAAGGAGATACGTATGCATAGGATGCGACATCCTAGCGAGCATGTGTCGTTTCCCCTGTCCGAACTACTTTGACTCTGATGTCTATGCCTGATAGACTAAGTAGGCCCAGGATACGATGTCCTGCCGAGTCAGTCTTGTTTGTTTCCTTGTGTCTCTTTCAGCCAGTGTTTGTGTGTGTTTGAGCAGTGTTTTAGCAACCAATTTCCCTTCCTATTGTGCGTGGATCCCGTCGAGTACGACGGATGCGTAGGGGTGCTAATACCTTCCCTTCGCATAACCGACTCCCGATCCCATTCTCTTTGGTCGCGAGACCACGTCTTTTCCCAGGTTTACTCTGAGCGTTTCCTTTCCCTCTTTTTGGGATAAATAACGCACGGTGGCGGCTTTGTTGTTCTTGTTTTCCCGCCGGTTTTTCGCGTAATGCGACAGCTGGCGACTCTGCTGGGGATACATAGAGAAGTTGACCTGTGCTGGTCCTTCTTCCCTAAGTGAGTCTCTCCTAGCGCTCTCTAGGTTAGGGCTTTGGTTGTTATTTGCTGTTATTTATTGCATTCATTTCATGTACTGTTTGCATTCAATGTGTGCATTAATGTTTGCATTCATTCATTTCATCTGCTGTGCTGGTTGTGTGTTCTCTGATTGGGGGTGGGTGATACTCGAGGTAAAAGGCCCAATACCCAGGCTATGAGTGCAATCTAGGAAACCTAGGAATAGAGTGATTCATGGGAAGCGGGTGGTGTACGCCACTTAGCGGAACATTGATATCACGAGCAGTTCAGACTCTGATGGGGTATTATCGGTGCATACATCTGGTGTGCACAGGATGATATTCTTGAAAGGGTTGTTTATCCTGCGTTTCTCTCGACCTTACCCTGGCCTAGATGACACCCGTGAGTGGGGAGGGAATGATCATTTTAATAGGTACAGATGGTGACTGTTGGTGACTCAGAGTTCTGTTGGTGACTCAGGGTTCTGTGGGTGACTCAGGGTTCTGTTGGTGACTCAGTTTCTCAGATTGGGTTCAGACGACAGTTGACCAGTTGACTTTGGGGTTTCAGATGGTTGTGATCAGAGTTCGAGCCGAAGCTTCGATCCTGTGTCCAGATATGCACAGCTTGCCAGTCGTGTCTGCATCATGTGCATCATAGCATGTTTATTTTTCAAAAGAAACGCAATCAACAAAAAAAAAAGAATCAATAAAAAAATTGAAAAAAAAGAAAAAAAATGATCTCTGCATGCATATCATTTCTCAGGTACATTCCAGAGTCTGTTCACTGATAGATCCGGGTGCTCATTTACAGATGAAATTGTTGGTTTCACTCGGTACTCATTGCTCTTGTATACTGTGTCGTTGCTGCAGATTGCTTTTTTTTCTCGAAGATGAATCAGGCTCTTTGAAGGCCTGAGAAATGATCATTATCATGTGCATCATATGCATTAGCATCATAATCATAACATGTTGCATAACAGGTGTTCTAGTTCGGACTTCTCACTCTGGCTCCTGTCTGAGACAGGATTGTTGATCATCGTCCGCACCGCAACCAGATCGAATCATCAGAGGAGTATGGATCAGGTTCATACTGAGTTGGCTGAGATGAGGGCAAACATGGCCCAGTTCATGACCATGATGCAAGGGGTCGTTCAGGGGCAAGAGGAGCTGCGAGCCTTAGCCCAGAGACAGGAAGCCATGATTCTGCCACCCAGTCGTGCTTCACCAGAGGGGGTCCCCGTTAATGATCAAATTGCTGCTGCCACTATTCCCGTCAACAACTACGACGTGGATGATGATTTGAGGGGTATCATAGTCAATGGACAGCCTCTTGCTACAGAAACTGTTAATGTCAGAGCAACCCGTACTCCGGTTCGCCATCGTGGCTCTTCAAGTTCGTTGAATTCTAAGAAGCCATTCTCTGGGGCACCCAAAAGGGGAGAGAGTGAAACAAATGCTGTGCACCGGCGAAGGAGTGCGAACAGAGGACAATATCGTCAAGCTGCCGCTGTGACTATTCCAGCAACCCAACAGCAACAGGGAAGGCCAACTCAGCGGTATCAACATCAGCAACATCGTCCGCAACAGCAGGCTTACCAGCCTCCCTATGATAATCAAGCCGGTACAAGTAATGAGAGGAAGAGGGTCATTTTTGATCCGATCCCTATGTCTTACGCAGAGCTGTATCCCTCGTTGATAGAGCGGAACTTGATTACTCCCATAGACCCGCCGGCTATACCCGTCAACCCTCGGTGGTGGTATAGGCCTGAGCAGCATTGTGTGTATCATTCGGGTGCTCCTGGTCATGATGTGGATAGTTGCTTTCAGTTGAAAATGAAGGTTCAAGACCTTGTGCAGTCAGGTACTCTGAACTTTGAAGACTTGGGTCCCCGTGTTAACCAAGCTTGAAGATAACAAGTCGCGGGCTGGCGTTGGCTTTTCTCCTGAGGTCTTCAACAAAGAGGGTTGATCAAAAGCAGAAGCTACTAATGCAAGAGATTCTGACAATTGTTATCCCTGGTGAGATCTATCACAATTGGGTCACTGTGGGCGTTCCTACAGTTGTTCATAAGTCAGAGTAATAATCACTTTGTTTAAAAACCCTTCTCCCATGCCAAAAGGAGAAGTGATGACATTGTTGGCAACATTTTGTGCAATGATATTTTCATTCAAGTAAATGCATGTTAAACATTTGTTTTTCCAATTGTTTTCCCTTTTCGCTTTTTGCATGAAATCGGTGATCACAAAAAACCCTAAAAACAGGAATAAAAGCAATCTTTTCATCTGCATAACGATTGTCTTGTTTGTTTTCCAAAAAGTTTTTCATATCGAAATCATTATGCAGGTTGTTTCTCAAACCCATTGAACATAATGATCGGACGTCATCTCCCAATTTTGAATTCCCTGTATTCGAAGTAGAAGAAGATGATGTTGAAGGGATTCCTGACGAGATTTCCCGACTTCTTGAGCAAGAAAAGAAGATCACTCAGCTGCATCTCGAGAATCAGCAGAACAGCCAACTGGGGCATCAAAAAAAAAATCAATCAAAAAAAAAAAAAAACAAAGAAAGAAAGGGTGCAAAAGAAATCAAAAGAAATCAAAAGCAAAATCAAAAGAAAAAACAAAGGAAAAATAGCATCCTCAAAGTCCCAAGTTGACTGATGCTGAATTCGATCGAAAAGAAGAGATTAACTGCCAGGTGTCATGGTCAGTTATATCAGCAGAGAGTGACGAAAGCATTCGACTAGAAGGTCGAGTCTCGAGTTCTGAGAAAATGACCTTGTGCTCAAGAAAGTCTTGTCTTTCGTGCCCGATTCCAGGGGCAAGTGGACTACAAGCTATGAACGTCCATATGTTTTCAAGAGAGCCTTTTCAGGCGGTGCTTTGACACTTACAACAATGGATGAAGAAGTTCACTCGTCCTGTGAATCCGGATGCAGTCAAGAAATACTTAGCCTAAACAAAAAAAAAGCAAGACAGCTCGCTAAGTTGAACACCCCAAAGGGCGACTTAGGCAAAAAGGAGCGTCTCGGTGGATTGAAAACCCGAAAGGGCGATCCAGGCAAAAGTTAGAGACATGGAAAAAAAAGAATTTGCATCCCGCTAGATTAAACACCTCACACTGGGGCAATCTAGGCAAAAGTTAGGGATTTGGCAAGTAACTGCATCTTGACAAGACCGTGTCCTATATCTGTCATCCGCCAGGAATTCTCTATGCGTCGTCGACCGAAGCTCCGAATACATCGAAATTCAGAATGGTAGAGGAAAGGTCATTATGTTCAATGTAGCCCTCTCCAATATATATCACCGATTTCAAACTTGTACAGATCTATGGAGTCTCGCCCTTTGCAGACTACCATTCCATCACATCGATTTGAGATTTTATCCCATTATTTGCACTCTTATTTGTTTCAACTCAACAAATGTTTTGCATGTTTTAATTGATAAAGTATCATTGTTTTCAAAATAAACAAAATTTTTCACAAAATTGTTCTTAAACAAAGTGAACATTCACAATGATGAAAGGATACCTAGGAGACCCGCAGTGCTCTCCCAAGGGTGGTATGATTACCGACGGGTAAGACAGTCGTTCGTATCTCAAGCATAACTGTATCTTTGTCCTGTAGAACCTTTTCATGGTCTCTCCTCAGCGAGGTTGCTCAGTGCAGTGTTGGTTGAAGTTGTTCATCTTCACGTCCCCGACAGTGCAACATGTTTTCTCCAAGTCTCTGTTAGCCCTATGGTGGGGCATCCCTAATAGAGTGCTGTTTGAGCCCTAGCGTGGGGCATCCTTAGCAAGGTTGTTGTTTTGGACATTATCGTGGGCCAGTTCTCAAGCAGTAGGTGTACTGAAGACTTCAATTTTCGTCTCTCCAGCAGAGCAGTCTTCTCCTCTCCCTGGCACGGATGCTTTTCTGCAACGATTCGGTATTTGGAGGATTGACGTCTCAGTATTCCGTCATTTTCTCAGGTAGGTCCTCAGCAGAGTGGTTGACATGAGGAACTTCATCGATGCCTATCTATTTTCACCAGAGATCTGGCTGATTCTTGGTATCTCTGTTCTCCAGCATGAGTGAGAAGTCAGTGCTCTCCCTACAGAGTTTTCATCAAGCAGATTTCCTCAGCAGAGTCTCCCCACAGAGTGGAGTATTTGATCAGTGGGCTCCCTAGCGGGGTTTCCTTTCACTTTGCATTTTGCATGTAGTGATCATTGCATCCTCAAATCGCGTAGCATTTCCATTCATAATGGAGCATTACGCCATAGAAAAATTCAAACATATGCATTCATGTGTTAACCCGATCAGACCGTCTCCCCGGCAGAGGCAGCTTCTTGTTCGACGTCTGTACAGCGCTTTCGCTACAGTTGCTCCTGACGGCACTCAGGATTGGTACCCCCAGAGAGGTTTATTTCCTCATCCGTTGGTGAAAGAAAAACCTGGTTCTACCCAGTAGCCTCCTAGTAGATGTGGGTGTGTCTGATCTCTCCATGTAGAGTCTACCCCTTAAGCAGAAAGTGTCCATCCTTTCCTGCCATTTCCCCACTGAGATACATCCTCGTGGATGACGGTTGCTTCCGTTCCCTCCCTAATGGGATGGGTTTTCCCTATTGAGTTCTTTCCTCATTAGGATGAGTCTTGATTCAGTTTGCCTTTTTGGATCGATCCTAAATTGGCTTCTTGTTGACTGTCTCTTGTGTTGCCCTGGGGCATGAATGAATAGTGGCTCACTAACCGGTACTCATTCATCTTATCCTTAGCGGAATTTGTGGGCTTCTACCTACAAACCGGTAGTTGTAAGTCCTATCTTTGTGGTTTTCTACCCAACCGGTAGTTGTAAAATCCCACTTTCATCCCCTAGCAGAGGTAACCTTTGTGGTTCATTCTGTCGGTCGGCTTCTACCTACAACCCGGTAGTTGTAAGTCCTATCTTTGTGGTTTTCTACCTATTAGATGGTAGTTGTAAAATCCCACTTTCATCCCCTTGGTGGAGTTAACCCTGTGTGCTCATCTTATCGATGACTGGTTACTTTTCCGTGGTTTTCTACCTACAAACCGGTAGATGTAATCCCCTCTTTGCAGTTATCAGTACCCAGTTGGCGGTATTGATAGTCTTGTCCCCTCTGGATACTTGCCTTGATCAAGCAGTATTGTCCCCGGTGGGTCTTCTCCTTCCTTTCGGATATTTGCTCCGAGTAAGCAACTTCATCCTCTTTTGATTGGTCATCTTTGCATACCTATTCCTGGTACCCCGATGCCTTTCTTTTCGGTCGCTTATCCATTTAACAACCTACAACCCGGTTATGGATAATCTTCCATGCGAGTATGTTATCTACGTTTTGACGGCTATAGATAATATGTCTCATGCACTCTCTGGTCGGTCTTTTGATTGTTTTCTCCAGCAGAGTAAGATTCGTATTCCTTGTGGAATCGAATTTCCATCCTTTAACAAGTTTGCTTTCGCTCTCTTCAGGATGATTTCGGTCGTTTTATCCATCTAACAACCTACAACCCGGTTATGGATAATCTTCCATGCGAGTCTATTATCTACGTTTTGACGGCTATAGGTAATCTGTCTCACGCGCTCTTGGGTCGAAGTCGTCCTCCCCAGTTGAGTAAGATTCGTATTCCTTGTGGAATCGAATGTCCATCCTTTAACAAGATCGCTTTTCTAGCCCTCTTCAGGATGATGAGTGTTTTGGAACACAAACCAATTCACGCTTTGGTCGGTCACCCGTTTCATGCCTACAACCCGGTATCCTTGGTGTTCCTTCCTGTTTGCTCGCTGTCATGACCTTGATCCCCAGTGAGATCCCCTGCAAGTGTTTAGCCTTGCCCCAGACATGTGTAGATGTCGTCCTGTCAGCACCCGCGTGTGTTGTTTCTTTGGTGTCGGTAAACACCATCTTTCGGTGCTTTCCCAGTCATGCGTAAGTGTCTGGTCTTCTTTGGTGTCGGTAAACATCATCTTTCGATGTTCGTAACGTCGTCCTTCTTCCCTAGTGAAGATTCCTCCTCTCCGTTGGTGTCGATAAACGTCGAGTTTTTCCCAATTATCCGTTGATGATTTGGTTGTGTTCGCTCACCCTAGAAGAATCCTCCTCTCCGTTGGTGTCGATAAACGTCGAGTTTTTCCTAGTCGTCCGATGATGTCTAGCTGCTTATTCCCTACAGATCATTTGGTAATACCATATGATTCCCCTCAGAGTTTTCTCCTCTCCGTTGGTGTCGATAAACGTCGAGTTTTTCCTATTCGTCCTATGACGTCTAGTTGTACCCTTCCCCAAGTGGATTTACCTCCCCGTTGGTTTCGATAAACGTTGTGTTTTTCTCATTCGTCCGATGACGTCTGATTGTATACCCTATTCCCAGTCATTCATTAATGTCTGGTTGATTTCCCAGCCAGAATCCCCAGTAGACGTCCTATTTGGTGTCCGGTTGTGGTCTCCCTTTCATCCTATGACGTCTGGTTGAGTTTTCTCCTTCTCCGTTGGTGTCGATAAACGTTGAGTCTCCCTTTCGTCCTATGACGTCTGGCTGAGTTTTCTCCTTCTCCGTTGGTGTCGATAAACGTTGAGTCTCCCTTTCGTCCTATGACGTCTGGCTGAGTTTTCTCCTTCTCCGTTGGTGTCGATAAACGTTGAGTCTCCCTTTCGTCCTATGACGTCTGGCTGAGTTTTCTCCTTCTCCGTTGGTGTCGATAAACGTTGAGTCTCCCTTTCGTCCTATGACGTCTGGCTGAGTTTTCTCCTTCTCCGTTGGTGTCGATAAACGTTGAGTCTCCCTTTCGTCCTATGACGTCTGGCTGAGTTTTCTCCTTCTCCGTTGGTGTCGATAAACGTTGAGTCTCCCTTTTGTCCTATGACGTCTGGCTGAGTTTTCTCCTTCTCCGTTGGTGTCGATAAACGTTGAGTCTCCCTTTCGTCCTATGACGTCTGGTTGAGTTTTCTCCTTCTCCGTTGGTGTCGATAAACGTTGAGTCTCCCTTTCGTCCTATGACGTCTGGTTGAGTTTTCTCCTTCTCCGTTGGTGTCGATAAACGTTGAGTCTCCCTTTCGTCCTATGACGTCTGGTTGAGTTTCCTCCTTCTCCGTTGGTGTCGATAAACGTTGAGTCTCCCTTTCGTCCTATGACGTCTGGTTGAGTTTTCCCATTCATTCATTAATGATTGGTTACCTCTCCGTTGGTCTTGGTAAACGTCGAGTTTTTCCTAGTCGTCCTATGACGTCTAGTTGTACCTTTCCCCAAGTTGGTTCACCTCTCCGTTGGTCTTGGTAAACGTTGAGTTTTTCCCATTTCGTCCGCTGACGTATGGTTGTATATCTCTTTCCATTCATCCGATGATGATTGGTTACCTCTCCGTTGGTCTTGGTGAACGTTGAGTTTTTCCCATTTCGTCCGCTGACGTATGGTTGTATCTCTCTTCCCATTCATCCGATGATGTCTGGTCACCTCTCCGTTGGTTTTGGTAAACGTTGAGTTTTTCCTATTACGTCCCCTGACGTATGGTTGTATCTCTCTTCCCATTCATCCGATGATGTCTGGTCACCTCTCCGTTGGTTTTGGTAAACGTTGAGTTTTTCCCATTACGTCCGCTGACGTATGGTTGTATCACTATCCTTCCAGTCATTCATTAATGATTGGTTACCTCTCCGTTGGTCTTGGTAAACGTTGAGTCTTTCCCATTTCGTCCGCTGACGTATGGTTGTATCACTATCCTTCCAGTCATTCATTAATGATTGGTTACCTCTCCGTTGGTCTTGGTAAACGTTGAGTTTTTCCCCATTACGTCCGCTGACGTATGGTTGTATCCTTTCCTGGTTATCCCCAGTAGAGTTGAGTTACCTCTCCGTTGGTTTTGGTAAACGTTGAGTGTTTCCTAGTTGTCCGTTGGCATCTAGTTGAGATGATTTCTGTTCCCATTCATCGTGTGTCGATGTCTGGATGTGCTTTACCCTGAAAAGAAAGAAGAAAACAAAAAAAAATTCCCAGCAGTGTGCAAATTCTACGGTACTTGGTATTCAATCCCTGTTTACCCTGAAAGTCTGACAGCCGTTGCTCTCATCCATTCGGGTTCCCAGTTGATTGAATAGGGGCAGCTGTAGCACCTCAAATTTGCACCCTCCCATTTGTACATTCATTTCATTTTTAGGTTATTAACATTTGCATATCATCATAAGCATGCATTTCATCTACATAAGCAAGGTTCAATACAAGAGAGCAGTGACTTGAATTCAGAGCTTTATTCTTACACCTAGTGGAAACTAGGATTTCTCAGTGAATTCGGGGTGGCCCCAATCGAAGCCTAGTGTGGAGATGTTCGGGCATTATGCTTAAATCTGATGTTAATAGTGGTTCTGGAGGGATCAAGACCCTGATTTAAAGGCCTTTACTTGGTCATGGTTCCATACCCTGATCAGGTCAAATTCCTATATTGTGGCCTCCTAGTCCTAGTTCGGCTGGTACATCATCATTCAAAATGCTTGATCCCCTTGCTTGGTCAACTTGCATTCAGCAACTTCTTGGTCCTGGTTCATCTGGGTGGAGTTCTTGGTTGTGTTTCTATCTACCATGCTCATGTTCATTGATTCTAGTATTCGGTTTACGAAGGTTGTGGTTCAGCACATCTTGATCCTTTCTAAGTCCTTTTGTTTCATGATTATCATTGGAGTGTCACTCATGATTAATTCAGTCAGTGTCATATCCATTTCACTTTGTTCCAATACATGTTCAAAATCCACTCATTCATGTAAGATAATTTCAAATTAATTCATTTCGAGAGCCATTTAATTCAAATACCAATCCAAGTTCATTTAAATGAAGAAATGTCATTCATTACATGATCATAAAAGGTTCATTACATGGAAAAAATGCAAAGGAAGAGGTGTTGACCAATATTGGACTTTTTGGTCAACAGTTGACTTTTTGGTCAACTTTGACCAAAGTCAACCTAATTCCCCAACTTCCTAAAACCCTATATCCCCAATCCCAATTCTGATTCCGTTCTCAATCTTAATCTGTGACTGTTGTTTTTGGTTTGCCATGTGTCGTGAATGGTCGTAAAACTCAATGTTGGCCATCATGTGGTTTTGTTCAACGAATCACCCTCCATGTGCACATGACCTGCATGAAATCCAAGAAAGTGAATCAAAGTTGGTCATGCTAGAAATCGTGCATCCAATAATGACAGTGTATGGAGTTGAATAAATGAAGTTACAGATTAGAGAGAGTTGAGTTACTCTTGCTGCTGTTATTAGTTGGATCTGGATTAAATACTCCTGTTGTGAGGAAGCATCTGATACAGCTAGCCTAAACAAGCGGAAATGTGGATGTTCTTCTTTTGAAGACTAAAGCCCTTCAACGTCTTTACGCAAGGCTTGGCATCCACGGTTATCAAGCAATGTAGAAGTTTGAGGTGCTTTGCCATAATACAGACCCAGATGTCACCGTACCTGCTAACAACATTGAACCACAAGTCAAAATCAGAACAGAACTGCAGTCATGACATAATGGATCAATGTGTAGGCCTGCAACCGGACAGCAGTGGTGTCTCACCTGCAGAATCACATCCAGCTTGTCATATTGTAAAATATTGCGACGCTTAGCTGCAATTCATTCTAACCCATCAGGCCATGAAGAAGTCGGCGTCGTGATCGTGAACAGTATTAGCCTGCAAAAGGGGACCAAGGGTCAGGTCATTGTCATGTTGCCAACATGCGCAACTTCTGAACAATAAGTCACAACCGACACAAGTCAGAATTAGAGAAGAGGATGGGAGTTACCATGCCTAAACGGGACAGTTTCGAAGATGAGAAGAGAAATTGCCAAGCGGGATTCAAATATGCACTGCCAGATGTGGAAAAGGTCCTTAAAGGTGGATTGTTGAATGAAGCTGTTGTTCTCGGTGTTCCTCCAAAGGCCACAATCAAAGAGGCAAATAATGATTCATTTGTGGTTAGAACACTGGGTAGAAAAACACTATGGGAAATGTAGACCCCACAGGTCATCAAACCGGAACATTGACGGAAGACTTCATATTCCCTCTGGAACGTTGATGGAAGATGAGAAAGTAGCACCTCTGAGCTTATCTGATCAATTACCTTCTGCTCAAGGACTGTTACAGGCAAATACTGCCAAACCCTGTCCAAAACACACATAGACCAAGTGAAACAAGGCTTCGCCTGCAATAAAGCATGACCTGTTTGGGGTATTAAAGGGCAAACCTAAAACCATACTCATTTCAAGCTGCAGCAGCAAGGCAATGCAAACTTACAATTAGCCATTTGGTCACTTCAACAAAGCATACTCAGCAGCTAGTAATAGCAACAATTCAGTCAGATATACCTGTTGCAGCAGACCAACACAACATCCAGCAGCATACTCGAGTTACCGGCAACATCGGTCTAAGGCTAGTTCCGGATCTAGCAGCATAACAATACTGCACTGCGACAGGGCGAGTCTTGCATCAAGCCACTAAACTTAGCATCGAGCAATAACGGCAACCGACGGGGGCTTGCAATGAATTTGCTTGTGTTGACACAATGTATATTAACCCTGACACTACACCAAACTGAACACGAATCCTGCACCATAGAAAATATCTAAGCAAGTCACAACAAGCCAATGCAGTTCAGTTCAAATCAATGAGTTTCAAAATAATATGCAGTTCAGGAAGTTAAGCAACAGTCCAAATCAGTTTGGTTCAATAACAGTTATCCACAGTTGGATCAAAGAACTTAAAGCAAAGGGATTAGAGAGTGAACTTGTGGAAAATTCCACGTGATTTAATTTAAAACTCACCTTCACTTAAATCCAGCTGGCAAAATCAGGATCTAACAACCCAAATCCAATTCTCCAATTTGCCCCTTGGATCAAGCCTATATAAGAGGCAATCATTGCCAATCATTGGGTTCGAAAGATTTTTCCCTGATTCCAAAAAAGCTTCTGCACTCAATCCTCACCTTCAGTACACGCTCATCCTCCATTGTTGTGGGAGCTTCATCATTCGAAGCTCTACACGGCAGAGCTAAACCACCACTTCCACCTCGATTCTTCAACGACATTCACTGTGTCAATCTTCAACCATACTCACAGAATCTTCGACTACCGTAACAAATTCACGACACCTTCACCATCAACAATCAACATCTCACCAGAATCACTCCAAGAAAGAAACTGAAGAAGAAGAAACAACCGCAAGAATCCATAGGGAAGAAGCAGGAATATAGCGTAAAAGATTCATACGGAAGAGGAAGGATAATCACCTGTGAACATCATTAACGACTTCGGAATACCGGTATCGGTTCGATCTGAACCGGTGACGAACGCCTCCTTGTGGCTGAACGTAAACGGAAGTCCGACACGAAGAAATCACTCATTATACGCCTCGATTGCTCGCGTGCGCCTCTGGATCCAACACCGGCGTCTACTTCACTCGGTCATCGTCGGCGCTTCACCGTCAATAAAACCACGTCCATCTTCTTCAGCTCATCCTCGTCGGAATTCACATCGGAGGTATTTATCTTTTCCCTTTAGTTCGGCATAAATTCGCCACCGTATTGTGGAGTCGTCTTAGAGATCGTGAACCCTAAGCTAGTTGTTTGAGTTGACGCGAATCCTCCGTGTGATTTCGCCTGTGAGAGTTTGGTTTCTTGGAAGGACGTCCTCGATTCGGACGGATTATGGAGAGTTAAGGGAAACTATTCCCGTGCGTAGGTTCGGTTTGGAATTTCGCTGTATTGACATGGTTTTAGGGGTGATAGGAGCTCCGCCGTCACCGGCGATGAGCTCCGGCGTGGCGGAGTTGTTTAAACACGCATTGTTTCCATTTTTCCTTAGAGACATTTTGTTCACAGGAAGGCGAAGAAGGGATATACATCCCGTTGATGCAGCCTTGGGTTTGGTTGGGCCTTAGGCCCGAGCCTTCGGTATTTCCATGCTCCTTTCGCTATTCATACCCCCTCAGTGTGGGCTTAGCCTTTAGGCCCAGTCTGCTGAATTTCTGAATAATCCATGGCTTGGTTTTTTACAATAGTTAATTAGGTTAACTAGTAATTAGGATTAATTGTGATATTATTAGAAATAAATTTCAGAATTTTATCATTTTTATTTGTCAAATTAGAATTAGAATTTGTTGATTTAGCATGATGTTTAGAATAGTCTAATAGTTTTTTTTTGAAATAAGTAGGTGTGGTTAGTAGGTTACTTGTTTAGTTGCTGTTAATAATTAGAAAAAGTTAATTAGGATATTAGCTTAGAATTTTAGAAACAATTAGAAATATTATTAGAATTAGATAATCGCTTGGATTTTTTTTAGAATATTAAATCTAGCTTAGATTTTAATTGATTCTAATTAGGATCTCATAATAGAATTTTAGTTCAATATTGCTCCCTAACTGTGAGATAACTGTTCTACCCCTAGACTTAGAAATAATTCAATCTTGCGTGCTCCCTTAATTTTAGGACATGTTATCACTTGAGTAAATGAATTTCATGTGGAGTATCAGCTTCTGTTCTGGATTTTTTCCCTCTTTTGACCCTAGGCTTTGACCTAGTGGTTTGGACTCACTGTTTGGATTATGGATTTCAGGTTCAAAGGCACATTGCCATGATTGGAGTGCCTCATTCATTTAAGCCTGATTATTGGTTGATGTTGGCTAACATTGTGTTGTTTTGTAGGCTTTGAGAACAAATTCACTTGTGCTTGTGCCTTGCTCATTGTCTGATGATGCTTTGTCTGTCTGTTTAATATTGACTGTTGGTTGTTTGTCTATACAGTTTAACTGATTGTTTTAGATTTTTTCACAGGTACCTAAGTGGCTTTGAGTTCATTTTTGAACTTTGCTTTGCTAGCTTGTGGTTGCTTACCACTGAGGTATAATCTTCTGACTTCATGTAGTCTGGAAGACCTGGCCTGTTAATTGGCCAGGCAACTGTCTAAAGTCCTCCTTAAGAGGCGATGTTTGTGGTTGTTTACATTTTGTGCCAGGCAGGGAAAGTCCTTATTTAAGGCAATTGGTGGAAGCCAAGGGATATGCAATCTATCCCCCACTATTCTGTTGAGTCGTCCCTCTGCTCGCACGGTTGTGTGTTGATGCATTGGGACACAAACCCAAGATCTTGTGCTGTTGCACAATCGAGTCAGAGTCTCGAGCGTAGAAGGGTCCCTCCATTCTGGACCCACGCTCCTTTGTCTGAAGCTCTCCCTGACCAGGGATAAGAGCTGTGAAGTCTCATCTTCACTCACCTTTCATCAGCTTCACCTTAGCCCCTCAATGGCAAGGTTAAGAGCTAACCTGACCCCGATACAGAGGCTTGTTTGTTGAGGTTGATATGACCCCTCGACTAAAGCCTAGCCCTGATGTTTGAGCCCCTTGTTGGTGTGTTTATTTCATGCTGTACATGTTTGTGTGGTGTGATTGTATCCCCTAGGTTTGCTAGACTCCGCGTAGTCTCGTTTGCATGACAATTAAGGTAGCACGGTTCCTTCGTATAGGACTTCCTTTCTTGCTTGAGCTTTCCTAAAACACAAACAAACATTATCCCCTCTTAAGGATACGTCAACTCCTTCTACTACAGGTGAGTAAGTCTCCAAAGGTCGAGCATCAGGTAGATTGCGTAGTGACGTTGTCCACTTAAAAAACACAAACCAACAGGAATAGTTTAGCCGAACTACGGCAACTCTGATTCTCATATTCAGATGAGATACGTAGGCACGAGATGCGATTTCTTGTCGAGTTTGACTAACCACTAACACTAATTCTTTTCTCTCGCCCTCGTTGCGATTGAGACCTCCCCTTTCTCTTGCCCTAGTTGCAATCGAGACCCTTGCTTCCTGTGCAAGTTAGCTAGAAACCTTAACTTAGGGATGACTTTGCATGACAACATCTAGGCTCGAGTCGTAGTCTCCCTAGTGTTGTGTCTCCCTCTGTTATCTGGTTAGGTTAGTCCTTTTTCCCTGCGTAGGGGAACTACATCGCCCTGATCTTCACACCAGATGAAGTATGTAGGCAGGAGATTGAGCTGATCTCTCCGGGCGCTTTTTTTTCTTTTTGTGCGTGTTGCTTGACAGTTATAGGCTCGAGTCCCCGACTCCCTATTAACTTGTTGTGTTGTTGTGTGCTTGGAAGCCGATGTAAGACCATCGAGTGGCATTCGGGTTCCAGTGTGTGTGCGTTTTGGTTCGGATGCTGATATAAGTCCAGTGATTGGCATTCAGGCTCCACGTTTGCCTTCGTTTGTTTGTGTGTGTGTCAGCCGAGCTACGAATGCTCTGATTCTCCTTCGTCCAAAGGAGATACGTATGCATAGGATGCGACATCCTAGCGAGCATGTGTCGTTTCCCCTGTCCGAACTACTTTGACTCTGATGTCTATGCCTGATAGACTAAGTAGGCCCAGGATACGATGTCCTGCCGAGTCAGTCTTGTTTGTTTCCTTGTGTCTCTTTCAGCCAGTGTTTGTGTGTGTTTGAGCAGTGTTTTAGCAACCAATTTCCCTTCCTATTGTGCGTGGATCCCGTCGAGTACGACGGATGCGTAGGGGTGCTAATACCTTCCCTTCGCATGACCGACTCCCGATCCCATTCTCTTTGGTCGCGAGACCACGTCTTTTCCCAGGTTTACTCTGAGCGTTTCCTTTCCCTCTTTTTGGGATAAATAACGCACGGTGGCGGCTCTGTTGTTCTTGTTTTCCCGCCGGTTTTTCGCGTAATGCGACATTGTGAGTCAGCATTTAAGAGTTATACCTACCCAAGGTCTTTATGGGTATTTCCTATCCTTAGGAGGGTAAAACTGTCCTTACTATTGAGAAGTAAGTAGTCTTATCCTTTGGATGTGAAGGGACATCGTAGGGTCGTCGATTGGTCATTGAAGGCAACATTTGTAAGGATACCTTAGCATTCGAAGGGACGATCATCATTTAACCGTAGGCTACCACGAAGGGTCATCGAGGGACAAAGTCATATATTCGAAGGCAACATCCGAGGGACTATGATTTATCTTATAGGGACATAATGATTTAATCGAAGGGTCTTGGCTAAGGGTATCCTTACATTCGCGGGACATGACCGTAATACCGTAAGGCAACAAAGAGAGGGCCAAGATCATATATTCAAAGGCAACATTTGTAATCAGTTAGGTAATTAGGATGAATCTCCACAAGGGTATCCCACAAATAAAGCGGAATACCTAGCCAGCTACCTTCTTCGGAAGTATGTGATGAAGGAGAATTGCGACCCAAAGCGCAGCGGAAATTAAAAAATTTCTCCTTTAGAGATCCTTACGAATGGTCATGATCAGTGATAGAATATTTACCTTTTGTGACGGTTGAAACCTTTGGTGCAGATCTCTTGTGACGATCAAAACCTTTGATGCAAATCCACGAAGCGATCACGAACGTTGAACGATGACAACGTCTCTACTCAGTCCACACGAACGGGTTCCTTCAATCTCAGTGCTAGCTGGTACGAATGAAGACTTTGAGTGAGAGAGAGAGAGAGTGATAGAAAACGAAAATAATGCAACCGCAAATTTTTGCTTCTGCACAAGGGTTCTATTTATAGAACCACTTGTGCGGGCTTCAAGCTAAAAGCCCACTTAAGTGTATTTTGGCCCATATCTTATAATATGCCCAAAATCACTTAAGCCCATGGTACCTTACCATATTTCGTATTCTACTCAAGTACACCGTACCTTACGATGTTCTATAATTCAGTTAAGGGTACCGTACCTTACGATATTCCTTAGTTACTCTATCTCTCATCAATCCGTCCTTTGTGTGTGACCCTGTAGGTTTTCGTGACGTTGGCAATTATATTAAATCACACATTTAACATAACAAACAGTGAGCGGTATCTAGCAACACATCACTGCTACCCAAGACACGAAAATGTCAAGTGATCTGACAATTCCTTCCGTGATAATAATTATGTGTATAATTACCCTTTTGCCCTTATGTCTATATTGAACACAAGGCATAGACCGTGTCATCCTTGTTCAGTTCAATATTGGGCCCATAGACATTTATCCTGTTACGCAGGATGGGCAAATTCCATCTAGGACACTCATGTCCCTCAGCATGCTTTGTGGAGTACCCATTAACTGTCTTTATGGTTATCCAGTTACGGACAACGTTGGATCAGCAATAAAGCACTCGACTCTACATCTAGGATCCATAGTGGTTTCAGGTCGAAGAGTGGAATACACTATTATCACCATGAGAATAACTTATGACACTTTGCATAACTTTCTATATAGTATTCTCATAGCGGGTCAATCCGGTACAAATATTACTCTTAATATTCATACCTATGTTTAAGACTTGATAACTCTTTATCCATGATCCATGAGATGTGATCATCAGTCTCCAAACATAATAGTCTTGATGCTTTAATGTTATCCCACTTCACACTAAAGCCCGACTACGGATACTTTAAGAATAGTGTCCTTATGTTTAATGTGATCTCATGATTAAGTCATACTTGATACATTAAACAGACTAGCTATTCTAGGGACTTTATTAAACAAACGTAATAAAGAAAAAGCCTTTTATTATTAATAAATAATTCGATACAAGTATCAAAAGTATTGGCCTCTAGGGCTTACACCAACAATCTCCCACTAGCACTAGAGCCAATCAGGCATACCCTTAATACCCATAGATCTAATATGGCCATCATGCTTCTGCTGCGCAAGAGGCTTTGTCAGTGGGTCAGCAATATTGTCAAGTGTAGGTACTCTGCATATTTTCACATCTCCTCTATCTATTATCTCTCGAATGAGATGATAACGCCTAAGTATGTGTTTGGATCGTTGGTGAGATCTAGGCTCCTTGGCTTGTGCGATAGCACCATTGTTATCACAGTAGAGACCAATGGGATCCACAATGCTAGGGACTATGCCAAGTTCACTAATGAACTTTTTGATCCAAACAGCTTCCTTTGCTGCACTTGAGGCAGCAATATACTCGGCCTCCGTTGTAGAATCAGCAACTGTATCTTGCTTTGAACTTTTCCAGCTCACAGCGCCACCGTTTAAGCAAAACACATAACCAGATTGCGATCTAAAGTCATCCTTATCTGTCTGGAAGCTAGCATCAGTGTATCCAATTACAGCCAACTCTTCCTGACCTCCATATATCAAGAATGAGTCCTTAGTCCTTCTTAAATACTTAAGGATATTCTTGACTGCTACCCAGTGAGCATCACCAGGATCAGATTGGTACCTACTCGTTGCACTCAAAGCATACGAGACATCTGGTCGAGTACATAACATGGCATACATGATAGATCCTATTGCAGATGCATATGGAATCTTATTCATGCGATCCCTTTCTTCCTTAGTTAAAGGGGATTGTGTTTTTGATAGACATAGGCCATGTTGCATAGGTATGAATCCTTTCTTGGAATCATGCATATTAAAGCGTCTCAACACTTTGTCTATGTATGTACTCTGACTTAGGCCAAGCAGTTTTTGTGATCTATCTCTATAGATTCTGATTCCTAATATATAGGCTGCTTCACCTAGGTCCTTCATAGAAAAGCATTTCCCTAACCAAGACTTTACTTGTTGTAGGGTAGGGATATCGTTTCCAATGAGTAATATGTCATCCACATATAATACCAGGAAAACGATCATGCTCCCACTAACCTTCTTGTAGACACAAGGCTCATCTTCGTTCTTGATGAATCCATATTGTTTTACTGTTTCATCAAAACGAAGATTCCAGCTCCTGGAAGCTTGCTTCAATCCATAGATTGATCTTTGTAACTTACATATCTTTTGGGCTTCCTCTGGTATGTCAAATCCTTCAGGTTGTGTCATGTACACATCCTCAAGAAGATTTCCATTAAGGAAAGCAGTTTTGACATCCATCTGCCATATTTCATAATCATGATATGCAGCGATAGCAAGTAAAATCCGAACAGATTTAAGCATTGCAACTGGTGAAAAGGTTTCATCATAGTCAATCCCATGAATTTGTTTATATCCTTTTGCAACCAGTCTTGCCTTATAGGTATGTACCTTACCATCCATGTCAGTCTTCTTTTTGAAGACCCACTTGCATCCTATAGGGTTAACTCCTACAGGAGGCTCTACCAAGGTCCAAACTTGGTTTGTGTACATGGAATCCATTTCAGATTTCATGGCTTCTAGCCACTTCTCAGACTCGGGACCAGTTATGGCCTCTTGGTAGGTCACAGGCTCATCTTGATCCATGAGTAATACATCACCTTGATCAGTTATGAGATATCCATATCTCTCAGGTAGTTGACGTATCCTGCTTGACCTACGCTGGTTTTGTTCTACTTGAGCAGGTTGCTCTTCCACAACTTCTTGTGTTTCCTGCTCTAGTTCCTCCATAGGTGTATCTATGCTTTGTGATTCTTGAATTTCTTCAAGCTCTACTTTCCTCCCACTGGTTCCTTTGGAAATAAAATCCTTTTCTAGGAAAACTCCAGTTCGAGCGACAAACACTTTGCCGTCAGAAGGATTGTAGAAGTAATACCCTTTTGTTTCTTTAGGATACCCCACAAATAAGCATTTGTCAGATTTGGGCTCAAGCTTAGTTGAAATTTGTCGTTTCACATAAACCTCGCAACCCCAAATCTTCATGTAAGACATATGTGGTTTCTTACCACTCCATATTTCATATGGTGTCTTGTCAACCTTCTTGGATGGAACACGGTTAAGTGTGTAAGCTACTGTCAATAGTGCATGTCCCCAAAAGGAGTTTGGAAGATCTGCGTGACTCATCATGGATCGGACCATGTCTAACAGGGTTCGATTTCTTCTCTCAGATACACCATTCCATTGGGGTGTTCCAGGAGGAGTAAGTTGGGATAGGATCCCACACTCTTTCAGATGGTCATCAAACTCTAGGCTTAAATACTCACCACCTCGATCTGATCGAAGAGTTTTAATATTCTTACCTAGTTGGTTTTGTACTTCATTCTTGAATTCCTTGAACTTTTCAAAGGACTCTGATTTGTGTTTCATTAAATACACATAACCATATCTACTGAAATCATCAGTGAATGTGATGAAGTACTGAAAACCTCCTCTGGCTGGTATGTTCAGTGGTCCACATACATCAGTATGTATGAGGGCCAAAAGATCATTAGCTCTTTCACCTTTTCCTGTGAATGGAGACTTTGTCATCTTTCCAATTAAACAAGATCTGCATGTCTCATATGATTCATAATCAAAAGAGTCCAAGAGTCCATCTTTATGGAGTTTGGAAATGCGTTTCTCATTTATGTGGCCTAATCGACAATGCCAAAGGTAAGTTGGATTTAACTCGTTAGGTTTCATCCTTTTAGTATTAATGTTATATATAGGCATTTCGAGATCAAGGACATACAGTCCATTGCTCATTTGTGCAGTAGCATAGAATATATCATTCAAATAAATTGAGCAACAATTGTTCTTTATTATAAATGAAAAACCAAACTTGTCCAAACAAGAAATGGAAATAATATTCCTGCTAATTGCAGGTACATAATAACAGTTCTCTAACTGAATTATTAAACCACTAGGTAAAGTTAATACATAAGTTCCTACGGCTAAAGCAGCAACCTTTGCTCCATTGCCAACTCGTAGGTCAACTTCACCTTTTGCCAAATCTCTACTTCTTTTTAGCCCCTGCACATTTGTACAAATGTGAGAACCGCATCCAGTATCTAATATCCATGATGCAGAAGTAGATAAATTTATTTCAATAACAAAAATACCTGAAGTTGAAGTCTCTACTCCATTCTTCGTATCTTCCAGGTACTTTGGGCAGTTTCTCTTCCAGTGTCCGGTCTTACCGCAATGGAAGCAGGTGCCTGCCTTTGCTATGCCTCCACTAGGCTTCAAAGCAGCAACAGCGGGTCTGGGTTTGGCAACTTCCTTGCCTTTCCCTTTATCACCCTGCTTGGTGGGCCTTTTGTTCTGTCTCTTTCCATTTCTGATCATCAGAATGGACTTCCCTTTTGTCTTCAGATTCTGTTCAGCTGTTCTTAACATGCCTAGCAGTCCAGGAAGAGATTTATCCATATCATTCATATTGAAATTTAGGACAAATTGACTGAATCTATCTGGCAACGATTGCAAGATCAAATCAGTCGCAAGTTCCTTTCCGAGGGGAAAACCCAACCTTTCAAGGTTTTCCACATACCCAATCATCTTGAGCACATGGGGACTTACAGGGGCTCCCTCAGCTAACTTGCTTTGAAAAAGGGCTTTTGAAACTTCAAACCTCTCATGCCTTGCTTGCTCTTGATAGAGCAACTTCAGGTGTTCGATCATATCGAACGCTGACATGTTCTCATGTTGCTTTTGCAATTCTGAGTTCATGGTAGCTAGCATGAGACAAGCAGTTTCATTGGCATCATCGACATGCTTCTTATAAGCATCTCTTTCTGCCTTAGGTGCAGAACTAGGAGGTTCCTCTTCAGGAACAGGAGTCTCCAAGACATACAGCTTTTTATCATGTTTGAGGACAATCCTCAGGTTTCGGTGCCAATCCAGGAAATTTGTCCCAGACAATTTTTCCTTGTCAAGGATTGATCGCAAGATGTTGTTAAAGGTGTTTGTTGTCATGGTAATCTACATAAGAATTAAGAAAATATAAGTATCATTGACATATTTAATTAGGCCTTTAATCAAATATGCTCCCACTATTTTACTCAAAACAAATGACCCTCATCATTTGATTCGGAAAATCCCGTTGGAAGATTTTCTAGTGGGTCGAGATCCATATTTCACTTCGTTCTAAGTCCGCGTAGGCGGATTACACAAAACTAGGTTATTTAGGTAGGAACTCCTTCCAGTTGTATCTCATACAACTCTCGAAAATTTCAGTTGGGTGAATAACTCCTTATTCCAATCCATCATATGGATTATTCCCAACTTTTGCTTCTAAAACATATATGATATTATTATAATTAAGTTTGACCCATTGTCTTAGCAGTTGGATATTACAATTATCCCATCGCACCTTACTAATATAGAACATGCACCTCGCTTTGGCGAAACCTACATTATCCGATACTAGTCTTGATGAGTGCTAAAACTTGGAAAGCAAACACATATAATATCATCATAATTTGTTTAGTTAAGTTTGACCCATTGTTTTAGCAGTTGGATATTACAATTATCCCATCGCACCTTACTAATATAGAACATGCACCTCGCTTTGGCGAAACCTACATTATCCGATACTAGTCTTGATGAGTGCTAAAACTTGGAAAGCATAAACTTAATATTTTAGTTTGAGGGAATTGCAATTGTTATGATCTCACCGGCTTGTTTATCATATAAATCGTCTCTCACATGCATCAACATACATTCACATGCATCAACATACATACAAACAAAATGAAACAGTTATGGCCCCTAGCGCAATTGTTCTCTCAAGCCAATGAGAGAACCTAAGCTAACCTACTACGATCTAAGCTTCTCCAAGCAAGATCTTCAAGGTTGTCCTCCTTTAATATTGAATTCTTCTCTAAGCTTCTCCAAGCAAGATCTTCAAGATTGTCCTCTTTTGATATTGAAATCTTCTCTTTCTTCATAACATTGTCTTCTTCTCTTTATTCATAACATTACATTCCAGAAGAAACTCGTTTTACATACGAGGGTTTGAGATGAGAAAAGAAGTTACATTAAGATATCAAAAGGAGAGGCACGACACGCAGGTCGTATTTAAAACCCAAAATAAAATAAAGGACAACTAAGGCCATAACTGATCACCACAAGGCAATAATAATAAACACATTGTTATTATTAAATTTTAATTCCTTTAATTAATTAAAACCAAATTAAATTTCGGCGACCGACCATACTACGCAGAGTCAGCCGGGGGTTCCGCTGCCCGGTCAATTGGAAGCATAAAACGGTAGTGATAGTGCAAACCTGTTTGCAATTGAATTGCACCGTTGAATTGGCGGATCACTCTTAGGGTTGGTGCCGGATTGAGTTGGGCGGAGGTAACCTTTGTGCAGATGAGTTTCCTTCAGGGTTTCCTTTAGGGTTGCTCTGAATTCTCTTGGTTAGCCTCCAGGGTTTGCTGTCTGTGTGGGTTTGTGTTTCTTCCTTTTTCTTTTTCCTCCCCCTTTTTTCTGAATGAGGTATTGGTATTTATAATAGTTTTTTTGACCTAATGGGCTCAGAATGAAGCCCAAAATTTCTAGTATTCGCAAGCTTCGCTAGGCGAGTGGTGCAGCGAAGAGTTCGCTAGGCGAAGGATTTTGGTCGCCTAGCGAGCAAGCCAGTTTAAGTCATTTTCTGGATTTGGCCACCTGTGTGCTGGGTCTTTGTTCCTTTAAGATCAATGTCTTGAAAAATGAGTTGGAGTGCCTTGAAAAATGTCTTGCAAGATTAACGGGCAAATTTTGGGGTATGACAGTATCAATGCATTTTCATTAAAGTTTGTGATGATGCAAGAGTTGTGCCTTTGGAATTTGCAAAAGGCATCCAGTGTTGATGCGCCAATATTTATAAAATAATAATATATTATTATTTCTTATTGAATTATTTATTACTAAATAAATTGGTATACGGTTATGATCTTAAATTTCGGCATTTGTTTATTTTAAATATGGCATGCATGTCATGATTTATTTTAATTAAATGTGACATGTGCGTCGTGTCATTTAATTATTTATTTTATATATGTAAATATTATAATTTTTCAAGTTCAAGAGTTGAAGAGAAGACAACGCCAAACGATGACGCCGATGGAGAAGCTTGCTCGTGGGTCAAAGAATTGTTATAAAGTAGTTTATTTAATTTTTGCGTTTTAGGTGGTCATATTCGTATTACCAAAATTTATTTTATGTCTGTGATGTACGAAATGTATGATTATATGGAAGTGCTTGAGATACACAAATAAGTGAGACCAAACTTAAGAAAAGCCCTCGATTAAATATTAAGTTAATGGCTTTCCAAAATTTTAGCACTCATCAAGACTAGTATCGAATAATGTAGGTTTCGCTCAACGCGAGATGCATGTTTTGTATTAGTAAGATGCAATGAGATAATGTAATATCCAACTACTAAATTTACGGGTTTGACTTAAATAAACTAATTATAATAGGATTGTATATTAAACTAATTATGATAGGATTATATATATTTAGAGGCAAGGGTTGAGAATAATCCATATGATGAATTAGAATAAGGAGTTATTCACTCAACTGATAAAATGTGAGAATTGTATTAGATACAATTGGAAAGACTTCATACCTACATAACATAGTTTTGTGTAATTCTCCTATGCGAACTTAAAACAAAGAGAAACATGGATCTCGACTCGCTAGAAAATCCTCCGACAGGATTTTTCGAATTAAATGATGAGGGTCATTTGGTTTGAGTAAAAATATTTGGAGCATTTTAATAAAGGCCTTATTAAAGTGATTTAATTTGATACAATGTTTTACACATTTGTAGTTAGAATTTCTTTTGCATTTTATTTTATATTTTACTATAAAATGTCCTAATGAAGGATCTAAGGATCATAAAAGAGTTCTTGAGTTGGTACGAAAATAGAGAATTATTCTCAAGCATGAGAAAAATTGTATGTTCTCAAGAAACCAATTCCTAAAAACCAAATATAACTAGATTCAAAGAATGATAGTTATGGGAAGGATCAAGTCGAGTTTATAGATATAACATATCTTGAATTTTTTTTTTAAATATCCAAAAATTTCAAAAAAAATTCAAAAATATACCATTTTTCAAAATAATTACACAAATGGCCATTTTTGGCCAAATTTTACCCTTAGGCGCCACCCTAGTTGGCGCCTACCCTTAATGGGTAGGGCAAGTCGCCACTAGGAGTGGCGCCTATGCCCATTCCATTTTTTTATTTATTTATTTATTTTTATTATTTTTATAAATGTTATTTTTTTTGTTTTTTTAATTTTTTTTAATTTATAAATTTATATTTTTTATTAATTATATTAATTTATATGAACACATATATATAAATAAATTTTTTTACAAGATATATATATATATATATTAATTTATATATATATATATATATATATTAATTTATATATATATATATATTAATTTATATATATATATATATATATATATATATATATATATATATATATTAATTTAATTTATAAGTAATTAATATTATTTGTAAATTAGGAATCCAAATGGATCTAAAATAATATTGAGATTTAAAATTGGGATTTCTTATAGACCAAATAGCTGGTCAATTTTTATTTGAGATTGTCTCGGATAGGTAGACTAGATTCATTATGAATAAATTTTAAATATATCAACCACATCTTATTTAAAAGAAAAGAAAGTAGTTTGTGATTCTAAATAGATGAATTATAAAAGGGATGAAATTCATTTTATATTCCTTTGAATTTTGACAGAAAAACACGGTTCTAAAGAGAGACATTGATTTCATGTGTCAAAAGAAGAAAATTGTTAATGGTTATCAAAAGAGTCAAAGTAGAAGAAAAAAGTGAGAATTTTTATTCATACATTTAGTTATATAAAGTCAAATTGTCTACTTCTATATCATGGGTATGTAATACCATATATTGATCTCACATTTATGAGAATGTGAAGAGTTTTAAAGAAGTAAGAGATTAATTATAATTTGAGTCACCTTAGATTAGAGCTTGCAATGAAGACAAATAATTATTATTAAGTTTCATTTAGTAAAAGAAACATTGATTATAAGTCTTCTATTGACAAGATGAGGAATGCATGTTTGATAATGGACAAGTATTGTTATGATTATCCAAAACAGTGTTTGCAATACTGAATGAAGTAGTGGATTTGAGTTCTAGGATCTTGATAAGCTCATCTATAACAAATGTAGGATGTATCGAATAAGATTTGAACCATGTAAATATCAATTACATTAATGTTTAGTCCAAATAAGTGGGAAATGCATTTTCAAAGTCTATGAGAATAGATCGTTTGAATCATTTGATTTTATATCAATTGATAGATGCAAGTCTTAATTTTTAAGATATATATAACATCTCAAACTATTGACTAAAGTGATATTACACATGATATATCTTGATTATATACATGTGTGATGTATATGGAGCTCTAAATATATTTGCTAGATGAATTTTATTTCTCTTACTTCATTTATATTACTGACAAACTTAATAATTATGGACTTGTGTATGTGATACAAGTTAGAATTCTTTTGAGAAGAGTTAAAGAATGAAGTAGAAGGAAACAACTTGAAAATGTATTAAGAGCATACAAGTTGTTCGATGTGCTAAATACATATATAAAGAATATAATGACTATTTAAATTGTATCATGTTTGACATTGTTCAATATAATATAGTTCGATTATATCTTTGTGACTCTTATTTATAATTTTTGTTTACATACAATTATTCACATCCATAACCAATTTCATTTAAAGTAGTCGTAGAGACACCATATTTGATATGGAGGTAAGAATGCCTAGTTTGTCTTTATGATTATTTGGGTTGTAAGGTTTATCAAGTAAATTTGATCACAATATAGATGAAGATGTATTGATGGATGTATCCTAATGAAAATTGGGGACGCATATTCTATAACACTTTATAGAATAATTTTTGTTGTTGCTAGAACCGAAATATTCTATTAGAGATAATATGTATCTAAAGGAGCTAGTGGGAGTGATGTAGAACTTGAAAAAACTCAAGCATCATAAATACATATATTTATGAGAATGTAACATGAACCAATTCAACAAGGGGGTTGTTGTTGGACCATTGGCACATGTAGCACGAGATCTGGAGAAAATCATAAATAACCTCGATTCTAAAAGGTATATAAGTTATCTAAATCCATTTATGGATTGGAGTAGGCCTTTTGGAGTTGAATCCTTTTATTAACGAAGTTTTTTAAAAACATAGATTAATAAATGTCGTGTTTAAATATTGTGCACACAAAAGGTTAGTGGGAGTATTTACATTAATTTAGTATGTATGTAGGCGACATACTAATAATTAAAACAAATTCCCTACAACACCAATGTAGGACATGGTTAAGGAAATGGTTTTGATGAAATGCTTAGGTGAGGTTTCGTAAAAGGTTAGGAATCAAAACATATAGAAATAGATGGTTGATGAATCTAAATCCTAGCATAAGTACAGATTCCTACGAAGTGTTGAGACACATAATATGCATAATCCCACATTAACTTTATTGCATATGTGACATTATGTTTTGTCTAATGGATAATGTATTACCTTATTGGACAAGAAAAATAGACATCATTATATATATTGCATTAGATGCACTATATGCTATGAGCATAAACAAGAAGTACCAAAATTATTAGAGTGTTCATCACTAGATCACTATAAAGAAAGTCTATGAATATTTTAAAAATATCCGGTGTTCCTTTTCTTGAGAGTATATGGGAATAATCATTCTAAAGGAGTTATAATGATGTTATTCCAAAATTTATGAACTATATATTTATATCACAGTATAAGTTAAATGTTAAGCTTGGATGACAACTGTATAAGTTGAAAATGGCTTTAGATAGTTGTCGTTTCTAGTACAAAGGTCAATTATACGAATTGGATCTCTTTGCTAATTCTTGGGAAGAAAGTTGTGTATCTTATATTGCAGATCTTATTGATTTCGTTCATGATGATAATGGGTTAATTTTGCAAGTTCAGAATACTAGATCTCACTAGCAATCCATGTGTATATATATATATATATATATATATATATATATATATATATATATATATATATATATATATATATATATATATATATATATATATATATATATATATATATATATATATATATATATATATATATATATATATAAAGATGGTTAATAGATACTTCACAAATCATGATGAGGGACATGAATGATCTAGATTGAATTTTCCAATTATACATATCATGATAAATGTTTAAGGGTCCAATATTGAATTAGAAACGGTTGATATGGTCACTACAACGAAAAACACATTTTACCTCGGCTGAAAAAGAGGTCTTACTCCGGTTTTACAGGCGAGATAATGAAGGGCGTCATGAAAAGTATGACACTTTAACTCTCAGTTTTATCACAACCGACTGGTAATGTGTAAAAGTCATGGGTTTGATCCCTATGGAGATATTTTTTGGAATTCTTAAATGGAAAAAACATCATTACCCTCGGTTTTGATATCCACCAATGACTATAACACCTTTCACCTCGGTTTTGACATTCAACCGACGAACAAAACACGTTTGAATTTATTAAATATAATATGGATTCTTGTATCACTAAACCCTAATTGAACATATAACTTCTCAAAATTGGTTAGAAAAATAATTATATCAACAATTGTGTTATATATGAAGAACAACTTACATTAATCAATGATTTTCGAGCATCTTGTAACTCATCGTTCATATCACGCTATTTTATGGTTAAAATCTCTTAAATATTTCAAAATCTTTATTCAAATCTTCCTTTTCTACTAATTCATTCTTGAAAGCATAAAGTTTGATGCTCTGGAAAATAAACAAATAGGGAAGAAAATTGAACGAAAACTAGAAGTATTGAAGATATTTTAACGATAAAAAAACATGAGATAAACTATGAGTTGCAGAATGTTACAAAATCATTAATTAGTGTAAAATAAGTTTAAGATACAACCTAATTTTTCATGTGATTATTTCCAAAATCAATTTAATAGGTTATATATTCAAAAAGAGGTTAGTCAAACAAACAATGGGTATTATATATAATAAACTCAATTTTACGGAACAAGATGAGAGGTGCACAAAGAATCACAAAAGACATAATCTCAATCTCAATATCAATGTCAAACTCAAACTCATGAACAACAACTAAACTACAACATATATATTTTCATAACTTTGGGTAGTATAACAACTAAACAACAACAACAATAACATCAATAACTAAAAAACAACGACTTACATTAAATAACAACTCAAAAAAACACTCAAAAAAACTACAACAACATCATAAATAAACCTATAGCATAAATTTGTTCAAACAACAACAACAACAAGATTAAACCTCTAAGGTTTAGGGTCTCAATAACAACAACAACAACAACAACATCAACAAACCAAAAAATATATTTTTTTAAACAACAACAACAAGATTAAACCTCTAGGGTTTAGGGTCACAATAACGGGTCTCAACAACAACAACAATAACAATAACAACAACAACAACAACAACAATAATAATAACAACTTAACAATAAACAACAGGTTGCTTCTTGGAACACCAAGAAATGGGACCTCCCAGAAACTTGAATAAGTACCCAGACGTACTTCTTCTGTCAACTCTGTCTCCACACCAATCAAAATCTGAATAACTCAGAAGTTCTGACTCATCCTTTCTTCCAGAAGGAAATAATACTCCATACTTCAGAGTTCCCTTGATATACCTCAGAATCCTGACAGCAGCTTGGTAATGCGACCACTTAGGTTTACTCATGAACCTACTAACCATCCCAACTGAATAGAAAATATCAGGTCTGGTATTGCACAAATACCTCAGAGAACCAACCAACTGTTTGAAGGTTGTAGCGTCCACATCCTTTCCATCAGAGTCAGAATCCAGTTTCTAATTTGTATCAGAAGGTGTGACAGCAATCTTACAATTCTTCAGATTAAATCTCTTCAGAATTTCTAATTCATACTTGAGCTGATGCAAAATAATACCTTTCTCAGAGTATCTGAATTCCATCCCTAGAAAGTATGTCATTTTGCCTAGATCAGTCATTTCGAATTCATTCATCAGAACTTTCTTGAACTTGGCTATCTCCTGTTCAGAACTTCCAGTCAGCAGTATATCATCAACATATAAACATACCCGAGTCATATTTCCTTCAGAAGTATGCTGAACATAGACACCATACTCCATCTCACATTTCTGAAAGCCTTGCTTCTTGAAAAATGAATCAATCTTCTGATTCTAAGCTTTGGGCGCTTGTTTCAATCCATATAGAGCTTTGTATAATCTGTACACCATTCCTTCCTGATTCTTTTTCACAAATCCAGGAGGCTGTGACACGTAAACTTCTTCTTCTAATGGACCGTTCAGAAATGCAGATTTTACATCTAAATGCATCAGAGGCCAATTCCTGTTAGCAGCTATTGCAATCACCATTCTAATTGTTTCATGTCTTGCTACAGGTGCAAACACTTCAGAGTAATCCAACCCAGGTTTCTGTAGAAATCCTCTGGCTACCAACCTTGCTTTATGTTTGCCCATTGAACCATATGGCTTTAACTTCTGCTTGAAAACCCATCTGACGCTGATGGCTTTCTTGTCTTTTGGAAGTTCTGTCAGCTTCCAAGTCTTGTTTCTCTCTATAGCATCAAGTTCTTCTTTCATGGCCTTCAGCCAGAGCTTCTTCTTAAGAGCCTCTTCTGTACTTATGGGTTCAGAGTCTACTAACATGGCACACTGAATAACTTCTCCTTCAGAGTCTACTTCAGTGCCTTGCAGCATGTCAAATTCTGCATATCTTCTGGGGATGTTATGTTTCTGATTCTTTGTGGTCTCTGAACTTGTTCAGAGTCTTGAGCTTCAGAGTTTCTAGCTTCAGATGGTTGACTTCCTCCAGAGCTTTGACCATCTTCAGGGGCTGACATATTTCCAGAGTCTGAATTGCCACCAGAATCTGGATTACCATCAGAGTCTGGGTCATCAGAGTCTGGATCATCAGAGTCACCTTCATCTTCTGAGTCTTCTCCAGAGTCAGAATCACTATCAGAGTCAGAATCAACGTCAGAGTTTACTCCAACTTCAGAAATTCTTAACTCTGACCTTTCTTCAGAAGTTCTAACATCAGAATCAGATTGAGACTTATCCCAATTCCAAAATTCTGATTCCTTCACAATCACATCTCTGCTTAATTCAATTTTGTTGGTTTCTGGACAATAGAGCTTGTATGCACCTGTACTGTGGTACCCTATCAGAATCATCACTTTGCTTCTATCATCCAACTTCTGTCTTCTGGCTTCTGGCTTCTGGAACATGTTTATAGCAAACAGAACCAAACACCTTTAGATGACTAACACTTTGCTTATCTCTAGTCCACTTCTGTATTGGAACTATTTCCTTCAACTTCTTCGTAGGACATCGGTTGAGTACATACGTTGCAGTGGCAACAGCTTCTCGCCAGAGCTTCTAAGGAAGTTTCTTCTCCTTTAGCATGCTTCTCACCATATCAAGCAAAGTGCGGTTTCTTCTTTCAGCAAGACCATTGTGTTGAGGGGTATAAGGAGCAGTAACCTCATGCTCAATTCCATTCTCCTCACAGAACTTCTGGAACTCTTTGGAGTTATATTGACCTCCACCGTCAGTTCTAAGAATCTTCAACTTCTGACCACTCTGATTCTCAGCCTTCATTCTGAACTTCTTGAATTCATCAAACACCTCGTGTTTAAACTTAATAAGGGACACCCATGTCATTCTTGTGAATTCATCAACAAATAACACAAAGTATTTATTCCCTCCAATCGATGCTACTGGAAATGGACCACACACATCAGAATGTACAACTCCTAAGGCATGTTTTGCTCTTGGAGCAGTTTCTGACGCAAATGGAAATCGTGGTTGTTTTCCTTCCATGCAAACTTTGCATGACTTTTCAGGCTTCTTAATTGCAGGAATTCCATGTACCAACTTCTTTGAATTCAGATGTTTTAAGCTTCTGAAATTCAAATGACCAAATCTTCTGTGCCACAACTCACTCTCCTTCTCAGCACTTGTTGCACTAAGGCATTCTGAGTCTGTAGTTCTGACATTCACCTTGAATGTTCTATTCCTTCCCTGTTCTGACTCCATAATCAACTTCTGATTGCAGTCATACAGCTTCAGAAGATTGTCCTTCATGATAACTGAAAAACCTTTCTCAATTAATTGTCCCACACTCATCAGATTGCTTCTGATGCCAGGTACATACCACACGTTCTGAATCAATGTTGTTTTCCCATTGTTCAGAATCACTCTGACATTTCCCATACCTTCTGCATTAAGATATTTGTCATCAGCACATCTGATCTTTGTCCTCTTTTCAGAGTCAAAGTCAACCAGCCATTTCTTATTTCCAGTAAGATGATTTGAACAACCAGTGTCCATATACCACCAGTCTATCAGATCCATATCATCAGATTCAGAGGCCATCAATAGCACAGATTCGTCATTAGAACTTCTGGCTATATTTGCTTCTTCTGATTTTCTCTCCTTGTTTGACCAACAGTCTCTAGCAAAGTGACCAAACTTCTTACAACAGTAACATTGGATCTTCTTCTTGTCATACTTCTTACAACAGTAACACCAAGAAATGGGACCTCCCAGAAATTTGAATAAGTACCCAGACGTACTTCTTCTGTCAACTCTGTCTCCACACCAATCAGAATCTGAATAACTCAGAAGTTCTGACTCATCCTTTCTTCCAGAAGGAAATAATACTCCATACTTCAGAGTTCCCTTGATATACCTCAGAATCCTGACAGCATCTTGGTAATGCGACCACTTAGGTTTACTCATGAACCTACTAACCATCCCAACTGAATAGAAAATATCAGGTTTGGTATTGCACAAATACCTTAGAGAACCAACCAACTGTTTGAAGGTTGTAGCGTCCACATCCTTTCCATCAGAGTCAGAATCCAGTTTCTGATTTGTATCAGAAGGTGTGACAGCAATCTTACAATTCTTCAGATTAAATCTCTTCAGAATTTCTAATTCATACTTGAGCTGATGCAAAATAATACCTTTCTCAGAGTATCTCAATTCCATCCCTAGAAAGTATGTCATTTTGCCTAGATCAGTCATTTTGAATTCATTCATCAGAACTTTCTTGAACTTGGCTATCTCCTGTTCAGAACTTCCAGTCAGCAGTATATCATCAACATATAAACATACCTGAGTCATATTTCCTTCAGAAGTATGCTGAACATAGACACCATACTCCATCTCACATTTCTGAAAGCCTTGCTTCTTGAAAAATGAATCAATCTTCTGATTCTAAGCTTTGGGCGCTTGTTTCAATCCATATAGAGCTTTGTATAATCTGTACACCATTCCTTCCTGATTCTTTTTCACAAATCCAGGAGGTTGTAACACGTAAACTTCTTCTTCTAATGGACCGTTCAGAAATGCAGATTTTACATCTAAATGCATCAGAGGCCAATTCCTGTTAGCAGCTATTGCAATCACCATTCTAATTGTTTCATGTCTTGCTGCAGGTGCAAACACTTAAGAGTAATCCAACCCAGGTTTCTATAGAAATCCTCTGGCTACCAACCTTGCTTTATGTTTGCCCATTGAACCATATGGCTTTAACTTCTGCTTGAAAACCCATCTGACGCTGATGGCTTTCTTGTCTTTTGGAAGTTCTGTCAGCTTCCAAGTCTTGTTTCTCTCTATAGCATCAAGTTCTTCTTTCATGGCCTTCAGCCAGAGCTTCTGCTTAAGAGCCTCTTCTATACTTATGGGTTCAGAGTCTACTAACATGGCACACTGAATAACTTCTCCTTTAGAGTCTACTTCAGTGCCTTGCAGCATGTCAAATTCTGCATATCTTCTGGGGATGTTTCTGATTCTTTGTGGTCTCTGAACTTGTTCAGAGTCTTGAGCTTCAGAGTTTCTAGCTTCAGATGGTTGACTTCCTCCAGAGCTTTGACCATCTTCAGGGGCTGACATATTTCCAGAGTTTGAATTGCCACCAGAATCTGGATTACCATCAGGGTCTGGGTCATCAGAGTCTGGATCATCAGAGTCACCTTCATCTTCTGAGTCTTCTCAAGAGTCAGAATCATTATCAGAGTCAGAATCAACGTCAGAGTTTACTCCAACTTCAGAAATTCTTAACTCTGACCTTTCTTCAGAAGTTCTAACATCAGAATCAGATTGAGACTTATCCCAATTCCAAAATTCTGATTCCTTCACAATCACATCTCTGCTGAATTCAATTTTGTTGGTTTCTGGACAATAGAGCTTGTATGCACCTGTACTGTGGTACCCTATCAGAATCATCACTTTGCTTCTATCATCCAGCTTCTGTCTTCTGGCTTCTGGCTTCTGGAACATGTTTATAACAAACAGAACCAAACACCTTTAGATGACTAACACTTTGCTTATCTCCAGTCCACTTCTGTATTGGAACTATTTCCTTCAACTTCTTCGTAGGACATCGGTTGAGTACATACGTTGCAGTGGCAACAGCTTCTCGCCAGAGCTTCTAAGGAAGTTTCTTCTCCTTTAGCATGCTTCTCACCATATCAAGCAAAGTGCGGTTTCTTCTTTCAGCAAGACCATTGTGTTGAGGGGTATAAGGAGCAGTAACCTCATGCTCAATTCCATTCTCCTCACAGAACTTCTGGAACTCTTTGGAGTTATATTGACCTCCACCGTCAGTTCTAAGAATCTTCAACTTCTGACCACTCTGATTCTCAGCCTTCATTCTGAACTTCTTGAATTCATCAAACACCTCGTGTTTAAACTTAATAAGGGATACCCATGTCATTCTTGTGAATTCATCAACAAATAACACAAAGTATTTATTCCCTCCAATCGATGCTACTGGAAATGGACCACACACATCAGAATGTACAACTCCTAAGGCATGTTTTGCTCTTGGAGCAGTTTCTGACGCAAATGGAAATCGTGGTTGTTTTCCTTCCATGCAAACTTTGCATGACTTTTCAGGCTTCTTAATTGCAGGAATTCCATGTACCAACTTCTTTGAATTCAGATGTTTTAAGCTTCTGAAATTCAAATGACCAAATCTTCTGTGCCACAACTCACTCTCCTTCTCAGCACTTGTTGCACTAAGGCATTCTGAGTCTGTAGTTCTGACATTCACCTTGAATGTTCTATTCCTTCCCTGTTCTGACTCCATAATCAACTTCTGATTGCAGTCATAGAGCTTCAGAAGATTGTCCTTCATGATAACTGAAAAACCTTTCTCAATTAATTGTCCCACACTCATCAGATTGGTTCTGATGCCAGGTACATACCACACGTTCTGAATCAATGTTGTTTTCCCATTGTTCAGAATCACTCTGACATTTCCCATACCTTCTGCATTAAGATATTTGTCATCAGCACATCTGATCTTTGTCCTCTTTTCAGAGTCAAAGTCAACCAGCCATTTCTTATTTCCAGTAAGATGATTTGAACAACCAGTGTCCATATACCACCAGTCTATCAGATCCATATCATCAGATTCAGAGGCCATCAATAGCACAGATTCGTCATCAGAACTTCTGGCTATATTTGCTTCTTCTGATTTTCTCTCCTTGTTTGACCAACAGTCTCTAGCAAAGTGACCAAACTTCTTACAACAGTAACATTGGATCTTCTTCTTGTCATACTTCTTACAACAGTAACACCAAGAAATGGGACCTCCCAGAAATTTGAATAAGTACCCAGACGTACTTCTTCTGTCAACTCTGTCTCCACACCAATCAGAATCTGAATAACTCAGAAGTTCTGACTCATCCTTTCTTCCAGAAGGAAATAATACTCCATACTTCAGAGTTCCCTTGATATACCTCAAAATTCTGACAGCAGCTTGGTAATGCGACCACTTAGGTTTACTCATGAACCTACTAACCATCCCAACTGAATAGAAAATATCAGGTCTGGTATTGCACAAATACCTCAGAGAACCAACCAACTGTTTGAAGGTTGTAGCGTCCACATCCTTTCCATCAGAGTCAGAATCCAGTTTCTAATTTGTATCAGAAGGTGTGACAGCAATCTTACAATTCTTCAGATTAAATCTCTTCAGAATTTCTAATTCATACTTGAGCTGATGCAAAATAATACCTTTCTCAGAGTATCTGAATTCCATCCCTAGAAAGTATGTCATTTTGCCTAGATCAGTCATTTCGAATTCATTCATCAGAACTTTCTTGAACTTGGCTATCTCCTGTTCAGAACTTCCAGTCAGCAGTATATCATCAACATATAAACATACCCGAGTCATATTTCCTTCAGAAGTATGCTGAACATAGACACCATACTCCATCTCACATTTCTGAAAGCCTTGCTTCTTGAAAAATGAATCAATCTTCTGATTCTAAGCTTTGGGCGCTTGTTTCAATCCATATAGAGCTTTGTATAATCTGTACACCATTGCTTCCTGATTCTTTTTCACAAATCCAGGAGGTTGTGACACGTAAACTTCTTCTTCTAATGGACCGTTCAGAAATGCAGATTTTACATCTAAATGCATCAGAGGCCAATTCCTGTTAGCAGCTATTGCAATCACCATTCTAATTGTTTCATGTCTTGCTGCAGGTGCAAACACTTAAGAGTAATCCAACCCAGGTTTCTGTAGAAATCCTCTGGCTACCAACCTTGCTTTATGTTTGCCCATTGAACCATATGGCTTTAACTTCTGCTTGAAAACCCATCTGACGCTGATGGCTTTCTTGTCTTTTGGAAGTTCTGTCAGCTTCCAAGTCTTGTTTCTCTCTATAGCATCAAGTTCTTCTTTCATGGCCTTCAGCCAGAGCTTCTGCTTAAGAGCCTCTTCTGTACTTATGGGTTCAGAGTCTACTAACATGGCACACTGAATAACTTCTCCTTCAGAGTCTACTTCAGTGCCTTGCAGCATGTCAAATTCTGCATATCTTCTGGGGATGTTTCTGATTCTTTATGGTCTCTGAACTTGTTCAGAGTCTTGAGCTTCAGAGTTTCTAGCTTCAGATGGTTGACTTCCTCCAGAGCTTTGACCATCTTCAGGGGCTGACATATTTCCAGAGTCTGAATTGCCACCAGAATCTGGATTACCATCAGAGTCTGGGTCATCAGAGTCTGGATCATCAGAGTCACCTTCATCTTCTGAGTCTTCTCCAGAGTCAGAATCACTATCAGAGTCAGAATCAACGTCAGAGTTTACTCCAACTTCAGAAATTCTTAACTCTGACCTTTCTTCAGAAGTTCTAACATCAGAATCAGATTGAGACTTATCCCAATTCCAAAATTCTGATTCCTTCACAATCACATCTCTGCTGAATTCAATTTTGTTGGTTTCTGGACAATAGAGCTTGTATGCACCTGTACTGTGGTACCCTATCAGAATCATCACTTTGCTTCTATCATCCAGCTTCTGTCTTCTGGCTTCTGGAACATTTTTATAGCAAACAGAACCAAATACCTTTAGATGACTAACACTTTGCTTATCTCCAGTCCACTTCTGTATTGGAACTATTTCCTTCAACTTCTTCGTAGGACATCGGTTGAGTACATACGTTGCAGTGGCAACAGCTTCTCGCCAGAGCTTCTAAGGAAGTTTCTTCTCCTTTAGCATGCTTCTCACCATATCAAGGAAAGTGCGATTTCTTCTTTCAGCAAGACCATTGTGTTGAGGGGTATAAGGAGCAGTAACCTCATGCTCAATTCCATTCTCCTCACAGAACTTCTGGAACTCTTTGGAGTTATATTGACCTCCACCGTCAGTTCTAAGAATCTTCAACTTCTGACCACTCTGATTCTCAGCCTTCATTCTGAACTTCTTGAATTCATCAAACACCTCGTGTTTAAACTTAATAAGGGATACCCATGTCATTCTTGTGAATTCGTCAACAAATAACACAAAGTATTTATTCCCTCCAATCGATGCTACTGGAAATGGACCACGCACATCAGAATGTACAACTCCTAAGGCATGTTTTGCTCTTGGAGCAGTTTCTGACGCAAATGGAAATCGTGGTTGTTTTCCTTCCATGCAAACTTTGAATGACTTTTCAGGCTTCTTAATTGCAGGAATTCCATGTACCAACTTCTTTGAATTCAGATGTTTTAAGCTTCTGAAATTCAAATGACCAAATCTTCTGTGCCACAACTCACTCTCCTTCTCAGCACTTGTTGCACTAAGGCATTCTGAGTCTGTAGTTCTGACATTCACCTTGAATGTTCTATTCCTTCCCTGTTCTGACTCCATAATCAACTTCTGATTGCAGTCATACAGCTTCAGAAGATTGTCCTTCATGATAACTGAAAAACCTTTCTCAATTAATTGTCCCACACTCATCAGATTGCTTCTGATGCCAGGTACATACCACACGTTCTGAATCAATGTTGTTTTCCCATTGTTCAGAATCACTCTGACATTTCCCATACCTTCTGCATTAAGATATTTGTCATCAGCACATCTGATCTTTGTCCTCATCTGATCTTTGTCCTCTTTTCAGAGTCAAAGTCAACCAGCCATTTCTTATTTCCAGTAAGATGATTTGAACAACCAGTGTCCATATACCACCAGTCTATCAGATCCATATCATCAGATTCAGAGGCCATCAATAGCACAGATTCGTCATCAGAACTTCTGGCTATATTTGCTTCTTCTGATTTTCTCTCCTTGTTTGACCAACAGTCTCTAGCAAAGTGACCAAACTTCTTACAACAGTAACATTGGATCTTCTTCTTGTCATACTTCTTACAACAGTAACACCAAGAAATGGGACCTCCCAGAAATTTGAATAAGTACCCAGACGTACTTCTTCTGTCAACTCTGTCTCCACACCAATCAGAATCTGAATAACTCAGAAGTTCTGACTCATCCTTTCTTCCAGAAGGAAATAATACTCCATACTTCAGAGTTCCCTTGATATACCTCAGAATCCTGACAGCACCTTGGTAATGCGACCACTTAGGTTTACTCATGAACCTACTAACCATCCCAACTGAATAGAAAATATCAGGTCTGGTATTGCACAAATACCTCAGAGAACCAACCAACTGTTTGAAGGTTGTAGCGTCCACATCCTTTCCATCAGAGTCAGAATCCAGTTTCTGATTTGTATCAGAAGGTGTGACAGCAATCTTACAATTCTTCAGATTAAATCTCTTCAGAATTTCTAATTCATACTTGAGCTGATGCAAAATAATACCTTTCTCAGAGTATCTGAATTCCATCCCTAGAAAGTATGTCATTTTGCCTAGATCAGTCATTTCGAATTCATTCATCAGAACTTTCTTGAACTTGGCTATCTCCTGTTCAGAACTTCCAGTCAGCAGTATATCATCAACATATAAACATACCCGAGTCATATTTCCTTCAGAAGTATGCTGAACATAGACACCATACTCCATCTCACATTTCTGAAAGCCTTGCTTCTTGAAAAATGAATCAATCTTCTGATTCTAAGCTTTGGGCGCTTGTTTCAATCCATATAGAGCTTTGTATAATCTGTACACCATTCCTTCCTGATTCTTTTTCACAAATCCAGGAGGTTGTGACACGTAAACTTCTTCTTCTAATGGACCGTTCAGAAATGCAGATTTTACATCTAAATGCATCAGAGGCCAATTCCTGTTAGCAGCTATTGCAATCACCATTCTAATTGTTTCATGTCTTGCTACAGGTGCAAACACTTCAGAGTAATCCAACCCAGGTTTCTGTAGAAATCCTCTGGCTACCAACCTTGCTTTATGTTTGCCCATTGAACCATATGGCTTTAACTTCTGCTTGAAAACCCATCTGACGCTGATGGCTTTCTTGTCTTTTGGAAGTTCTGTCAGCTTCCAAGTCTTGTTTCTCTCTATAGCATCAAGTTCTTCTTTCATGGCCTTCAGCCAGAGCTTCTGCTTAAGAGCCTCTTCTGTACTTATGGGTTCAGAGTCTACTAACATGGCACACTGAATAACTTCTCCTTCAGAGTCTACTTCAGTGCCTTGCAGCATGTCAAATTCTGCATATCTTCTGGGGATGTTTCTGATTCTTTGTGGTCTCTGAACTTGTTCAGAGTCTTGAGCTTCAGAGTTTCTAGCTTCAGATGGTTGACTTCCTCCAGAGCTTTGACCATCTTCAGGGGCTGACATATTTCCAGAGTCTGAATTGCCACCAGAATCTGGATTACCATCAGAGTCTGGGTCATCAGAGTCTGGATCATCAGAGTCACCTTCATCTTCTGAGTCTTCTCCAGAGTCAGAATCACTATCAGAGTCAGAATCAACGTCAGAGTTTACTCCAACTTCAGAAATTCTTAACTCTGACCTTTCTTCAGAAGTTCTAACATCAGAATCAGATTGAGACTTATCCCAATTCCAAAATTCTGATTCCTTCACAATCACATCTCTGCTGAATTCAATTTTGTTGGTTTCTGGACAATAGAGCTTGTATGCACCTGTACTGTGGTACCCTATCAGAATCATCACTTTGCTTCTATCATCCAGCTTCTGTCTTCTGGCTTCTGGCTTCTGGAACATGTTTATAGCAAACAGAACCAAACACCTTTAGATGACTAACACTTTGCTTATCTCCAGTCCACTTCTGTATTGGAACTATTTCCTTCAACTTCTTCGTAGGACATCGGTTGAGTACATACGTTGCAGTGGCAACAGCTTCTCGCCAGAGCTTCTAAGGAAGTTTCTTCTCCTTTAGCATGCTTCTCACCATATCAAGCAAAGTGCGGTTTCTTCTTTCAGCAAGACCATTGTGTTGAGGGGTATAAGGAGCAGTAACCTCATGCTCAATTCCATTCTCCTCACAGAACTTCTGGAACTCTTTGGAGTTATATTGACCTCCACCGTCAGTTCTAAGAATCTTCAACTTCTGACCACTCTGATTCTCAGCCTTCATTCTGAACTTCTTGAATTCATCAAACACCTCGTGTTTAAACTTAATAAGGGATACCCATGTCATTCTTGTGAATTCATCAACAAATAACACAAAGTATTTATTCCCTCCAATCGATGCTACTGGAAATGGACCACACACATCAGAATGTACAACTCCTAAGGCATGTTTTGCTCTTGGAGCAGTTTCTGACGCAAATGGAAATCGTGGTTGTTTTCCTTCCATGCAAACTTTGCATGACTTTTCAGGCTTCTTAATTGCAGGAATTCCATGTACCAACTTCTTTGAATTCAGATGTTTTAAGCTTCTGAAATTCAAATGACCAAATCTTCTGTGCCACAACTCACTCTCCTTCTCAGCACTTGTTGCACTAAGGCATTCTGAGTCTGTAGTTCTGACATTCACCTTGAATGTTCTATTCCTTCGCTGTTCTGACTCCATAATCAACTTCTGATTGCAGTCATACAGCTTCAGAAGATTGTCCTTCATGATAACTGAAAAACCTTTCTCAATTAATTGTCCCACACTCATCAGATTGCTTCTGATGCCAGGTACATACCACACGTTCTGAATCAATGTTGTTTTCCCATTGTTCAGAATCACTCTGACATTTCCCATACCTTCTGCATTAAGATATTTGTCATCAGCACATCTGATCTTTGTCCTCTTTTCAGAGTCAAAGTCAACCAGCCATTTCTTATTTCCAGTAAGATGATTTGAACAACCAGTGTCCATATACCACCAGTCTATCAGATCCATATCATCAGATTCAGAGGCCATCAATAGCACAGATTCGTCATCAGAACTTCTGGCTATATTTGCTTCTTCTGATTTTCTCTCCTTGTTTGACCAACAGTCTCTAGCAAAGTGACCAAACTTCTTACAACAGTAACATTGGATCTTCTTCTTGTCATACTTCTTACAACAGTAACACCAAGAAATGGGACCTCCCAGAAATTTGAATAAGTACCCAGACGTACTTCTTCTGTCAACTCTGTCTCCACACCAATCAGAATCTGAATAACTCAGAAGTTCTGACTCATCCTTTCTTCCAGAAGGAAATAATACTCCATACTTCAGAGTTCCCTTGATATACCTCAGAATCCTGACAGCAGCTTGGTAATGCGACCACTTAGGTTTACTCATGAACCTACTAACCATCCCAACTGAATAGAAAATATCAGGTCTGGTATTGCACAAATACCTCAGAGAACCAACCAACTGTTTGAAGGTTGTAGCGTCCACATCCTTTCCATCAGAGTCAGAATCCAGTTTCTAATTTGTATCAGAATGTGTGACAGCAATCTTACAATTCTTCAGATTAAATCTCTTCAGAATTTCTAATTCATACTTGAGCTGATGCAAAATAATACCTTTCTCAGAGTATCTGAATTCCATCCCTAGAAAGTATGTCATTTTGCCTAGATCAGTCATTTCGAATTCATTCATCAGAACTTTCTTGAACTTGGCTATCTCCTGTTCAGAACTTCCAGTCAGCAGTATATCATCAACATATAAACATACCCGAGTCATATTTCCTTCAGAAGTATGCTGAACATAGACACCATACTCCATCTCACATTTCTGAAAGCCTTGCTTCTTGAAAAATGAATCAATCTTCTGATTCTAAGCTTTGGGCGCTTGTTTCAATCCATATAGAGCTTTGTATAATCTGTACACCATTCCTTCCTGATTCTTTTTCACAAATCCAGGAGGTTGTGACACGTAAACTTCTTCTTCTAATGGACCGTTCAGAAATGCAGATTTTACATCTAAATGCATCAGAGGCCAATTCCTGTTAGCAGCTATTGCAATCACCATTCTAATTGTTTCATGTCTTGCTACAGGTGCAAACACTTCAGAGTAATCCAACCCAGGTTTCTGTAGAAATCCTCTGGCTACCAACCTTGCTTTATGTTTGCCCATTGAACCATATGGCTTTAACTTCTGCTTGAAAACCCATCTGACGCTGATGGCTTTCTTGTCTTTTGGAAGTTCTGTCAGCTTCCAAGTCTTGTTTCTCTCTATAGCATCAAGTTCTTCTTTCATGGCCTTCAGCCAGAGCTTCTGCTTAAGAGCCTCTTCTGTACTTATGGGTTCAGAGTCTACTAACATGGCACACTGAATAACTTCTCCTTCAGAGTCTACTTCAGTGCCTTGCAGCATGTCAAATTCTGCATATCTTCTGGGGATGTTTCTGATTCTTTGTGGTCTCTGAACTTGTTCAGAGTCTTGAGCTTCAGAGTTTCTAGCTTCAGATGGTTGACTTCCTCCAGAGCTTTGACCATCTTCAGGGGCTGACATATTTCCAGAGTCTGAATTGCCACCAGAATCTGGATTACCATCAGAGTCTGGGTCATCAGAGTCTGGATCATCAGAGTCACCTTCATCTTCTGAGTCTTCTCCAGAGTCAGAATCACTATCAGAGTCAGAATCAACGTCAGAGTTTACTCCAACTTCAGAAATTCTTAACTCTGACCTTTCTTCAGAAGTTCTAACATCAGAATCAGATTGAGACTTATCCAAATTCCAAAATTCTGATTCCTTCACAATCACATCTCTGCTGAATTCAATTTTGTTGGTTTCTGGACAATAGAGCTTGTATGCACCTGTACTGTGGTACCCTATCAGAATCATCACTTTGCTTCTATCATCCAGCTTCTGTCTTCTGGCTTCTGGCTTCTGGAACATGTTTATAGCAAACAGAACCAAACACCTTTAGATGACTAACACTTTGCTTATCTCCAGTCCACTTCTGTATTGGAACTATTTCCTTCAACTTCTTCGTAGGACATCGGTTGAGTACATACGTTGCAGTGGCAACAGCTTCTCGCCAGAGCTTCTAAGGAAGTTTCTTCTCCTTTAGCATGCTTCTCACCATATCAAGCAAAGTGCGGTTTCTTCTTTCAGCAAGACCATTGTGTTGAGGGGTATAAGGAGCAGTAACCTCATGCTCAATTCCATTCTCCTCACAGAACTTCTGGAACTCTTTGGAGTTATATTGACCTCCACCGTCAGTTCTAAGAATCTTCAACTTCTGACCACTCTGATTCTCAGCCTTCATTCTGAACTTCTTGAATTCATCAAACACCTCGTGTTTAAACTTAATAAGGGATACCCATGTCATTCTTGTGAATTCATCAACAAATAACACAAAGTATTTATTCCCTCCAATCGATGCTACTGGAAATGGACCACACACATCAGAATGTACAACTCCTAAGGCATGTTTTGCTCTTGGAGCAGTTTCTGACGCAAATGGAAATCGTGGTTGTTTTCCTTCCATGCAAACTTTGCATGACTTTTCAGGCTTCTTAATTGCAGGAATTCCATGTACCAACTTCTTTGAATTCAGATGTTTTAAGCTTCTGAAATTCAAATGACCAAATCTTCTGTGCCACAACTCACTCTCCTTCTCAGCACTTGTTGCACTAAGGCATTCTGAGTCTGTAGTTCTGACATTCACCTTGAATGTTCTATTCCTTCCCTGTTCTGACTCCATAATCAACTTCTGATTGCAGTCATACAGCTTCAGAAGATTGTCCTTCATGATAACTGAAAAACCTTTCTCAATTAATTGTCCCACACTCATCAGATTGCTTCTGATGCCAGGTACATACCACACGTTCTGAATCAATGTTGTTTTCCCATTGTTCAGAATCACTCTGACATTTCCCATACCTTCTGCATTAAGATATTTGTCATCAGCACATCTGATCTTTGTCCTCTTTTCAGAGTCAAAGTCAACCAGCCATTTCTTATTTCCAGTAAGATGATTTGAACAACCAGTGTCCATATACCACCAGTCTATCAGATCCATATCATCAGATTCAGAGGCCATCAATAGCACAGATTCGTCATCAGAACTTCTGGCTATATTTGCTTCTTCTGATTTTCTCTCCTTGTTTGACCAACAGTCTCTAGCAAAGTGACCAAACTTCTTACAACAGTAACATTGGATCTTCTTCTTGTCATACTTCTTACAACAGTAACACCAAGAAATGGGACCTCCCAGAAATTTGAATAAGTACCCAGACGTACTTCTTCTGTCAACTCTGTCTCCACACCAATCAGAATCTGAATAACTCAGAAGTTCTGACTCATCCTTTCTTCCAGAAGGAAATAATACTCCATACTTCAGAGTTCCCTTGATATACCTCAGAATCCTGACAGCAGCTTGGTAATGCGACCACTTAGGTTTACTCATGAACCTACTAACCATCCCAACTGAATAGAAAATATCAGGTCTGGTATTGCACAAATACCTCAGAGAACCAACCAACTGTTTGAAGGTTGTAGCGTCCACATCCTTTCCATCAGAGTCAGAATCCAGTTTCTGATTTGTATCAGAAGGTGTGACAGCAATCTTACAATTCTTCAGATTAAATCTCTTCAGAATTTCTAATTCATACTTGAGCTGATGCAAAATAATACCTTTCTCAGAGTATCTGAATTCCATCCCTAGAAAGTATGTCATTTTGCCTAGATCAGTCATTTCGAATTCATTCATCAGAACTTTCTTGAACTTGGCTATCTCCTGTTCAGAACTTCCAGTCAGCAGTATATCATCAACATATAAACATACCTGAGTCATATTTCCTTCAGAAGTATGCTGAACATAGACACCATACTCCATCTCACATTTCTGAAAGCCTTGCTTCTTGAAAAATGAATCAATCTTCTGATTCTAAGCTTTGGGCGCTTGTTTCAATCCATATAGAGCTTTGTATAATCTGTACACCATTCCTTCCTGATTCTTTTTCACAAATCCAGGAGGTTGTGACACGTAAACTTCTTCTTCTAATGGACCGTTCAGAAATGCAGATTTTACATCTAAATGCATCAGAGGCCAATTCCTGTTAGCAGCTATTGCAATCACCATTCTAATTGTTTCATGTCTTGCTACAGGTGCAAACACTTCAGAGTAATCCAACCCAGGTTTCTGTAGAAATCCTCTGGCTACCAACCTTGCTTTATGTTTGCCCATTGAACCATATGGCTTTAACTTCTGCTTGAAAACCCATCTGACGCTGATGGCTTTCTTGTCTTTTGGAAGTTCTGTCAGCTTCCAAGTCTTGTTTCTCTCTATAGCATCAAGTTCTTCTTTCATGGCCTTCAGCCAGAGCTTCTGCTTAAGAGCCTCTTCTGTACTTATGGGTTCAGAGTCTACTAACATGGCACACTGAATAACTTCTCCTTCAGAGTCTACTTCAGTGCCTTGCAGCATGTCAAATTCTGCATATCTTCTGGGGATGTTTCTGATTCTTTGTGGTCTCTGAACTTGTTCAG